>NW_028258138.1:43056666-43359696 GCF_053883595.1 Heterocephalus glaber
GTTTTCCTATGGAAATAATGTTATTTTAAAGGAGTTAAAACAATCCTCAGGATGAAAAATATAGCATGAGTGAATGGTTAATATAGTCTCCTCATTTTCAATATGTATGTTCATAAAAGTCTATAAATTGAAAAAATCTATACATGTTAAACAATACCAGTACATATAGGCTTACACAGTTATTGAAAGCATCCTCTATGTTTAAGTAACATGCTTTTAAATGATTTATCCTCCTCTAGAAAACAGGTGAGACCATATTGGAAAGTGCAAGGTAGCTGAACTCATGATATAAACTTGTTCCTGGAAACACTACACTATACTGAATTCTTATTGGTTTATTATTAAGTTTTCTATATTTTTAAATACATAATTAATTGCAGAAAAGCTATCTACATTAGTATCCTTTAAAAAAAGTTTAGTAAAGTACTTACTTCCCTTTAGATCTTGGATAGCCTGTCTGGAGTTAGGTGTGGTGGCACATGCCTTTGATTCCCACACTCAGGAGGCTGAGGCAGGAGGACTGGTATGAATTCCAGATCAGTCTGGGCTACATAGTGAGTTCAAGATCAGCCTGAACTACATAGTAATATGAGAGTCAGTAACTCAAAAAACTAAAGAAAAGAAAAAAAAGATGTTTTTTCCAAATATATTTTTCATAAATATATCTCACATGTATTTCAGAATATATTCAGAAAAATATATTTCAGATATATTTTTCAGAACCAAACCAAACTACAACATTAAATGATCATGAATGATAGTCCTAAGACGTTTTCTCTGGACAGCAGTAAATAAATTACTTTGAAGCTCCCTGTGTGCAAATTTGAAACATAAAATAATTTATGGAATATTTAGGTTAGTTTTAAAAACCTGGTGGTAATTCTGGAAAAAAGATCATTTTTTTTAAAGTACTAACTACCTGGTACTCTGACATCCGTTGATTTGTATCCATTGTTTTTAAATCTTTCCCACAACTACATAATTCATTTTTACCTTTGAAGGTATTGGGGTTCAGAGAAATTAAATTAACTCTCCTTAGTCATATAGCTAATTGCATGCTGGAAATGTGTTTCAAATATATAAATATTTAAGTTAAAAGACACAGCTCTTTCCATTACATCACTCCATGATAATTGTTTAATTATCAGGCTTACAAGACCCTGTATCTTCTGAAAATATAGAACATCTATCAACAACTCTAAGACTGATATTAGTTTTCAGTTAAGTAGGTTTTCTGTGTGAGGAAAATTTTCCTGGGAATAAAATTTTTCTGTTACATAGGAGAAGTAAGATCTTTTTAGGTGTAAGAAGAGGGACTCCAGCAACATATTAGGTCATCAACTCTGAAAGATCTGGTATTTTATACTGCTTGTTAAGTAACTAGTTAGTCTGCACAGCTCTATATGCACACAAGCACATGCACACTTTCACAACCCACACTTCAGAACAAAAGATGTCTGACTCATGAAATTGTTATTATTTATGGTAGTTGGGATCCATTCTGGGGGCTTATGCATGCAGACAAGGGCTGCAGCCCTGAGCTAAGCCTCAAGCTTCTGTTTTTGTTTTTTTGTTTTTTGTTTTTTTTTAATGGCAAAAAATTGCAGCAGGAGCCATAGCTTTTCTGGTATCTTGAGTTCCAGGTCCTGAAGGGTAAGACAAAAGGTACCAGATACTTATCTGCAGTGGTTGTACCATAAGAGAAAACCCCCAAACTTAGGAGATTCGGCTTTTATTGTGAGTGGCCACTAAGGAGAGAAATTACTCACTTTCTTGGAATATAAGCCAATCTCCTCTCTTGTAGCAGAGGATGGCATTTGTAGATTTATTGCTCTGAAATGTAAGGACAATTATCAGGGAAGGAAAGGAAAGGAAAGACCTTTATCTTTACTATCATAGAAGTCCTGTAAACCCTTCTGAAGTGATATGTTATCACCAGCTGTGTGTTTTTTGTTCAGGAGATTTGGAATATGCACGAACTCAAGAAATTCATGAAAGCTTGTCTCTCAATGTCTTATACCAGCTAATCCCTTTGTCTTGCTAGACCACTTCTATAACATCTGGTTTGAAATCTAGCCTAGATATTTGATGAGCTTCTCTTTATCTTAATTTTTTCTGTTATTTTTAGCTAACAAGCCCTGGAGAGCTGTGCTTATGTATAAGTAGTCAATTTGTAATGATGTTACTCAACAGGAATGTCAGATATAATGAGTGAAACAAGTAAGGACAAGAAAGAATAAATACAAGATTATCTTTTGAAGTGCTTCCTTGTAGCCAGCCCTTCAGAAGATGTTTCATGCTGTGAATGTGGGTGATCTTCTGCTTCCTTGTGTATCATGATAAAGGGTAGCTGGTGTAGTATTGTATTATATCACATTGAGTCAGATATGTTATGACTTCAATTCCCTCTTTACCTATCATTCTCACCATTTGTTGTTGCTTACATGCCACCAAATCAAGCTTTCCCCCCTTATTCTTGCCTTGAAGATCTACATTCTAGAACATTTGGGATGAATCAAAAGAATTTTTTGTGTTGAAAAATCATTTTCAATAAAATCATCTTTTATGTATTGTTTTAGTGTAAGATTATTAAAAATCAAAGTAATAGTTATGGTTTAGATCTAGGATGTCCTCTTAAAGCCTCATGTGTTCGGAAGTGGGGTTTTGGAAGGTGATTGGATCTTAGGTGATGTACTCATCGGTGGATTCATCCGCTGATGGAATTCAGTGCTGAGCGTGCTGTTAGGAGGCTGGGGCTGGTTGCGGGGTGAGTCATTTGCCCCGTGGCCTGGAAGGCCTTAGCTCCCTCCTTGGGTCCTCCCTTCTCTCTCTGCTTCCTGGCCACCTTGAGGTGAGCGGTTTTGCCCCAGTGTAGTCTGCCAACCATGGACTGAAACTTCTGAAGCTGAGAGCTAAAATAAACTTCTTTTTTATGTTGTGGGTGGTGAGTAGTTTGTCTGAACAAGGAGAGAGTGACTGAGACAATTACATTGTGGATATAATTAAATTACTAAATTGTTTTAAAGTGTTTATGTGTAAGAAATTGTAAAAAAGAGAATGGATATGATCAAAACTTGGTATATGAATATATGAGGATGTCAAGTTCAAAGCCATTAATTGTGAAATGAATATGCATTAATAGTTATAATAATTTTTTTTAATTCTTACGTGGAAAAACAGCAGTCTCTTGCTCTATTGCCTCTCTGCTGCTCTTCAGCAGTAAATTTTATTATTTACTTAGATATGTCTCTCATGTATGCAATTTTAAACTGCCAATTTCAGGAGGCATCTATTTACCAAATATTAAGATGGTTAAGCAATTTTCATTTTTACAGTGCTCAGACTTACCTCTTTTGCTCATCCCATTCTTTTGTTTATTCTTCTGTTGTTCAATAATTGTCTGAGTTTAGAATTTATTCAGTTTCATAAATATAAAACATCAAAACTTGCCCCCAAATGCTATTGGGGCTGTGGGGGAAAAGGAACCCTGCTCCACTGTTGGTGGGAGTGTAGACTGGTGCAACCACCATGGAAATCAGTATGGCGATACCTCAAAGAACTAGGGCTGGAAGTCCCATTTAACCCAGCTATTCCTCTGGTGGGTATCTTCTTAAAAGAATTAAAAGGATCATAGCACAGTGATATATATGCACCCATATTCATAAAAGCACAGTTTGTAATAGCTAAAACTTGGAAACAGCCCAATTGCCCATCAACTGGAGACTGGATAAAGAAAATGTGGTTTTTTTTTTTTTTTTTATAAAATGGAGTACTACTCAGCCATAAAGAATGAGAAATTAGAGACACTTATAGCTAAATGGATGCACATTGAGGTGATACTCTCTTTTTTTCCTTAAACTCTTTCATTGGTACATTTTAGGTATACAATATGTTTACATTTATCATTAGGTGCTTGTACCTGTACATGATGTATCTTGGTTCTTATTTTTTGCCCATTACCTGTGCTCCCTTCACCCCCTCCACCCCTCCCTATTAGTTTTTTCTTTTTTTTTTTGGAACCTGGGATCAAACTCGGGTCCTTGCGCTTCACCCTTCCCTATTTACATAGACTTCGTTTCCATTTTTTTTCTTTTCTCAAGTGAAATAAATAGGACACACATGTGTAAATACTGAATAGTTTCAATAAGTGGGATCTCTTCTTATTAAAAAGCTTCTGTACAGCAAGAGAAACCACCAACAGTGTGAAGAGAAAACCCAGAATTTTGGAAAAAATTTTCACCTGCTGTTCCTCAGACAAAGGTCTACTATGTAGAATATATAAAGAATTTACAAAAATCAGACCTCCCAAACTTAAAGACCCAATCCAAAAATGGGCATCCTAGATGAAGAGACATTTCTCAGACAAATACATAGAAATAGCAAATAAACATATGAAAAAATGTTCATCATCACTGGTCATTCACGAGATGTAAATGAAAACAACGCTGAGATTCCACCTTACCCCAGAAAGAATGGCTGTTATCATGAAATCAACCAATAACAAATGCTAGCAGGGCTGTGGGGAAAAAGGAACCCATCTCCACTTTTGGTAGGAGTGTAGACTGGTGCAACCACTGTGGAAAGCAGTATGAAGATACCTCAAAAAACTAGGATTAGAGGTCCAATTTGACCTAGCTATTCTTCTGCTGGGTCTCTTTCCCCCAACATTAAAAGAATCATACCACAGTAATAAATGTGCACCTATGTTCATAGCAGTACAGTTTTTGTAATAGCTAAAACTTGTGAACAGCCCAATTGTCTATCAACTGGAGATTGGTATTTTTATAAAATGGCATATTACTCAGCCATAAAGAATAAGAAACTAGAGACATTTATAGCTAAATGGATGCAAATAGAGGCCATACTCTCAAGTGAAATAAATCAGACACACATGTAAATACTGAATGTTTCTCTGGGTGAGAAACTGAAAGTGTAAATAAGAATCAAAAGGTATAATAGGTAATGTGAAATAGGAAGAAAAGGGGAAGGGGAAGTGGGAGGGATTGGGGAAAGGAAAGAAGGGAATGGAATTAATATGAGAAAAGGAAAAAATGAAAACAAAGTCTTTGTAAAGAAGGAGGGGTGGAGGGAGGACAGGGGAATGGGGAAAAAATAAGAACAAAGATATATTATGTAAAGGTACAAATTTCCAATGATGAATGTCATTGTATTGTATACCTAAAATGTACCAATAAACTTAATAAAAAAAGGAAACTTCCCCCAAGTTTTCTAGAACAATGTAGTAAATACTAATAATTATATTACCATACTTCCAAATGTCCCAGTGAGATAAGTGATCTAACAGTTCTGTCTCAGCTTCTTGGAAACCTTCTTTCCCTGACCTCTGCTCATTTGCTCAGATCTGGAGTCATTTCTGGGGCTGGTGAGTAAATGCCATCCTGCTGTTTTCCTTAGTTTCTGTCCTTTGTGAGATATCTTATTTCCTTAATCTCATCTCTTTCTACTTCTTGTTTTACTCTTTTATTTTGGTGATATACATTCTCAATCTTTCTGAAAAAGAGGTAAATATTTTGAGCCCTTTGACCTAGGCAAGGTTGTAGGGCTTGTCTAAGTTCCAGATAGGACAGAAAGATCACTTGTATTTGTATTAAATTACTTTGATTTATACTAAATCATGAAAAAATATTGGAAAAATATATGGGATTTACATATGAGTTTTGAATGACTCAGTTTTTGTTGTTCTAATTGTGATCAAAGTTTCATGGTTAATGTAGCCTACATATAGTTGACAAGTCTCAACATCCTAGATATTCCAATTCATATCTTGGTGATTGCTGTTTTTTATTACATTAGCGTTATGGGGGACGGGTTGTGTCAACATTCAAGAGCCTCTGTAATGCTTTCTATTTATTACTGGAGTGTTTCACCATTCTTATTTATGTGAAAATATTTTCTTTCTTTTGTTTTTCTGTGTGTTTGATTAATAGTTTGGCTGGATAGAAGACGCTGGGTTGAGAATTATTTCTCCTTGGAAATCTGGATGTTTGGTCCTATCATTCTTTAGCATCAAATACTGCTTTTAAGTAATTCAAACTTTTTTATTCCATTGTATAATTTTCTTTCTCCTTCTCTTGTAAAAGTTTTGATCTTTCTAACCAGTTGAATTATTGGACTCATGAGCATTTTTCAATTGCCTGATCACCTCCACTACATTGTCAATGGTTGCAGAGCTAGAAAGGAAGAAAAATTTTGTTTGAATAGATGCCTATCACTTGTGCTAGGGTTCTTTCAGATCATTTCTGTAAAAATATCCCCACCTTTCTCTTTCTTTCATTGTTTTGTATCACTAGGATTATAGATTTCAGTATAGATCTATATTCCAATTCATTTAAAGAATATAACTGACATGCTTGATAATGAAATCCAGAGACCCATCGGGAGTGTAAGAGTGATAGATGTGGTGAGGACTGGCTCTGTTTAAGTTAAACAGCCTCCAGGCACAGCAGCACATGCCTATAATCCCAATATTCCACTCAGGAGGCTGAGGCAAGAGCATCACCTCAAGTTTAAGGCTAGCCTAAGCTACACAGTGAGTTCAAAGACACCCTGAATTTCTTAATGAGTCCCTGTCTCAAAAACAATAAAAAAGCAAACAAAAAAAAGAACAACCAAGGATAAATAAAAATTGAAAACTATGGTTAAAGAAATAAATGTAAACTCATAAATATTGAAATAAGTAAATAATAAAAAATCAATAGTTTGCAAATAGGAAGTACAGGAATTACAATCTACCCACTTTTTATGCTAGAAAATAACAATGGATAATATTTCAATCTAGTCACTAAAAAGACCATTGTTTAAGTATATTTGTTAAAATTATAAATATAACCACTGTCAGAACTTATTTAAAATAATCAGTGATCATTCACTGTAAGATCATAATTCTAATAATCATTTAGGATGGGAAACACATAAAATTTTTAAGGTTTTTTTTTTTATCATATCCCCTTTATTTTAAGGAAAAAGCACTCATTTTTGCCATATGTGCTAACTAACTTCTTTGAATAAAGGAGCCAGGTAATTGATGAGAAAAGGCATGGCAGAGAGAGTCTAGCTGGGGAATTGTTTCATTTATTTGACTGAGGCAGAAGAATATGTGTTTCATGAAATCTTGTTGTGCATTAACTTGCTTTTAGACACCAGTAAATATTTTCATTGTTTTAAACTGATTCTTAGCCTTTAAATTGTTATTTTCTTGTATAAAACTTTCCATTGTGATTGGGCTATAAGAGAGTTTAACTTTATTTGAGGTACATTTGCGAATATTAGCCTAAATATTTTTTAAGGTTACATATGCCTATTTACTTATATTCAGTGTTTTAGGAGAAAAATCAAGTTAAATGGCTTGTTAACTATTGAAATAAACTAAAATAGGAAAGATAGCAAGAAATGAAAGTTAACTATCATTCCTTCTTAGTTTTGGCAGCTTCCATGGTAGTTCTTAAAAATGACAATTCATCTGTGCAATAACAATAAGTGCATTTATAAGATAATGGCAAACAGAATGCAGAAGATCATCAAGAAGATCATACACCCTGATCAAGTGGGATTCATCCCAGGAATGCAGGGATGGTTCAATATACGAAAATCAATCAATGTAATACACTATATCAATAGAGCCAAGGACAAAAACCATATGATTATCTCCATAGATGCAGAAAAAGCATTTGACAAAATCCAACATGCATTTAGGATAAAAACCCTACAAGAAATTGGAATAGATGGTCTCTACCTCAAATTGATAGAAGCCATCTATGAAACATCAACAGCCAATATCATACTAAATGGTCAAAACCTGAAATCCTTCACACTCAAATCAGGAACAAGACAAGGATGTCCACTATCACCACTCTTGTTCAATATAGTTCTGGAAACATTAGCCATGGCAATTAGACAAGAGAAAGAAATAAAAGGAATAAAGATAGGAAATGAAGAAGTCAAATTGTCATTATTTGCAGATGACATGATACTCTATATAGAAGACCCCAAGAACTCCACCAAAAGTCTTCTAGACTTAATAACCAAATTCAGTCAAGTAGCTGGTTACAAGGTCAACATACAAAATTCAATAGCTTTCCTCTACACCAATGACAGACTCACTGAGAGAGAAATAGGGCATATAATTCCTTTCACAATAGCATCCAAAAAACTGAAATACTTAGGAATCAACCTAATGAAAGAAATCAAAGACCTCTTCTCTGAAAACTATGGCACTCTGAAAAGAGAGATTGAAGATGATATCAGAAAATGGACAGACACCCCCTGCTCCTGGGTAGGAAGGATTAATATAGTGAAAATGGCCATACTTCCAAAACTGCTATATAGATTTAATGCAATTCCAATTGAGATCCCAGCAGCATACTTCATGAACCTTGAGAAAACAATCCAAAAATTCATTTGGAGCAAGAAGAGACCCAGAAGAGCAAAAGCAATTCTAGGTAACAGAGACATGGCAGGGAGTATCACAATCCCCAACCTGCAATGCTACTACAAAGCTACTGTTATAAAAACAGCATGGTACTGGCAAAGAAACAGACCTGAGGACCAGTGGAACAGATTAGAAGATGCAGAAACAATGCCAGACACACTCAGCCATCTCATCTTTGATAAAGGAGCCAAACACCCTCACTGGAGGAAAGATAACCTCTTTAAGAAATGGTGCTGGAAAAACTGGGCTTCAACTTGCCAAAGATTGAAACTAGACCTATATCTCTCACCATGCACTCAACTAAAATCAAAATGGATTAAAGATCTAAATATTAAAATAGAAACTCTGAACCAGTTGGAACAGAGGTTAGGTAGAACCCTTGAAGACATCGGTGTAGGAAAAGATTTTATGAACAAAACCTCAGTTGCCCGTGAACTAGCACAAACAATCAACAAGTGGGATCTCTTCTTATTAAAAGGCTTCTGCACAGCAAGAGAAACCACCAGCAGTGTGAAGAGACAACCCACAATGTGGGAAAAAATCTCACCTGCTCTTCCTCAGACAAAGGTCTACTATCTCAAATCTATAAAGAACTGAAAAAGATCAGACCTCCCAAATTTAAAGACCCAATCTGAAAATGGGCATCTGAAATCAACAGACATTACTCAGACAAAGAAGTAGAAATAGCAAATAAATACATGAAAAAATGTTCAACATCACTGGTTATTCAAGAGATACAAATGAAAACAATGCTGAGATTCCACTTCACTCCAGAAAGAATGGTTGCTATCATGAAATCAACCAATAACAAATGCTGGTGGGGCTGTGGGGAAAGAGGAACCCTGCTCTACTGCTGTTGGGAGTGTAGACTGGTGCAAGCACTGTGGAAATCAGTATGGAGATACCTCAAAGAACTAGGACTGGAAGTCCTATTTGACCCCGCTATTCCACTGCTGGGGATCTTCCCCCCAAAATTAAAAGAATCATATCACAGTGATATATGTGCACCCATGTTCATAGCAGCACAGTTTGTAATAGCTAAAACTTGGAAACTGCCCAAATGCCCATCAACTGGAGACTGGATAAAGAAAATGTGGGTTTTTTAAATAAAATGGAGTACTACTCAGCCATCAAAGATGAGAAATTAGAGACATTTATAGCGAGGTGGATGCACATTGAAGCAATACTCTTAAGTGAAATAAATGGGACACACATGTGTAAATACCGAATAGTTTCTCTGGTGTGAGAAATTGAAAATGTAAATAAGGACTAAATGTATAATAGGTAATGTGAAATAGGAAGAAAAGGGGCAAAGGGGAAGGAAGTGGGAGGGCTAGGGGAAAGGATAGAAGGGAATGGGATTAATATGAGAAAATGGAAACATAGGAACAAAATCTTTGTAAATAGGGAGGAATGGAGGGGTTGAAGGGAGGGCTGGGCAAGGGTGAAAAATAAGAACCAAGAGAGACTATGTAAAGGTGCAAATTTCCAATGATGAATGTCATCATATTGTATACCTAAAATGTACCAATGATTAGAATGAATAATCGATAATGCAAATAGGAAGAAAAGGTCCAAAGGGGTAGGGGTAGTGGGAGGGTCAGGGAAAAGGAAAGAAGGTAAAGGAAAAATGCTGAGAAATGGAAAAAATGGAAATAAAGTCTTTGTAAATAGGGAAGGGTGGAGGGGGTGAAGGGAGGGCTAGGAATGGGGAAAAAATAAGAACCAAAAAACCCCCAAAACAAAAGTGTATTTACTTCCTGTACAATCTTTAATAAAACTTAGACTTTATAAGGTTTCAGAGTTACAAAGATCTAGAAGTTTAAGTGACTGGTCCAAGTTTCCTCAGTCAATAACAGAACTGAGTTATTAATTGGATTTTTGGACTGATTTAATGTATACAAAATTGTATTATCTTTAAAGTTGGGATTTTCAAATTTTTATGTACAACATTCAAAATCTAAATCACTAGACACACTCTCAGAATTTGGGGTAAATGCAGAAATATGGATTCTTACAGTACTCCAGTTGTCATGGTCCACACTTGAGTATACATCTTTGTAAGGGTGTTTCTATTATGCTGTTTAGTGGTCACTTGTAGTCATAAACTATATGAAATTACTTTCAACTTACTGGATAAATGATAGTGAAATAATTTTTGTTCCTGTCCTTCCAGCAAGAAATTAAATAAAATCTGACATCACTGCGCTTTATTATAAACTTTTCAAAACTTGAAAACAAGAGGTTATTATAAAAACAATCATATAGAGTAGTTATCCTACATCATGATTACCTTTGATTAATCTCTTTGATTCCTATGTAAATCTCTAGCAGTCATCATTTAAATTTCACCTCTACAAACCAATCTCAAATTCCTTTTCTATAGGCATTAACAACTTGTAGTCAAATGGAATTTCTATATATTCCATCTGCAGCATTGTTTTATATTTTTCTTCATTTGTATTATAAAACTTTATGAACCTGGGCTGTAATACAACAATGTACTTCACAGTCTATTGGTATTGCTGCAATCAGTCTTCTGAGATGCCTGTGTGGACCTGATTGTTCAGGTAATGGGCTGTTTCAGTTCTGCTTGAGCTTGCCTTGCCATCTCCACACTGGCAACAGCTGCATTTTACTGCTATCATTTGGAATACATAAAGCTGATATTCCTTTCAATATTCTTTCCCAATAAATAATTGGGATAAGTGACAAGAACTATCGGTTACTTTGAAGAAAAGATACTCATAAAAATTGATGCTGCTTGATGCATTTTTATAAATCATAAATATATTTATAAGGAAATATTCTCCATGATAGAGTCACACTTTAATGGTTGTCTTTCAAAGTTTAGTAGGCATTATTTTTGGCAAATTAACTTTTAAAAGTGAAACAGGCATATGTCCATCGGCAACAAAATGGAAGATAAAACAAAACAAACAAAGTCATTTAGCTTGGGAGAGGATGTAAAATTATCCAATGCAGACACTGACCAACTATGTACTGTGTTTCAAATCTATTCTCTGTATGTTTTTATAAATAAAATTCTATTAGAACACAACTAGTACCATTTGTTTATGTATTGTCTCTACATACATGGGCTGTAACAGTAGACTGGGGTAGTTGGGACCACCAGCACAGTATGGATCACAAAGGCTACTTGGCCTTCTATAGAAATGCTGACCTTTCATCTAAACCAAAAGTTTGCTACTTTTCTGAGAAAATTCTCAAGAGCTTTTGAAAAAATATAGAAGTCTGGATGCTCCTACTTAAGTATTTAAATTCAGTCAAACTGAGCAAGACTTGGAACTTCCTATGTAATTTGAATATGAGAATTCTCACTAGAGAATCAAAAGCTACCGACTGTCTTCTGCAATAAATTTGCATTATGCACAAAGTACATTTGTAACAGAGACTGAGAGGCCATCGCTGATACTCAGATTTGTTAGATCAGTTATGACCTCTGATAAAAACAAATGTGTATCTTAACTAAGACGACTTCCATCCTGATGCGATGACCAAGTGAATGTTCTGTGAATGACCTGACATAACATGAAATGATCCTTGAGAAATTGAGAACCTTGTAAAATATATTTATTATCATTCAGAGGAAGAAAATACTAATTTTCAGAGAAGACATCAAAGGGAATATTTTGAATTTTGCCTAGAAGATTAAAAAAATGAGTAAGACTCAGTGCTTAACATAAAGGCACTGCAGAGATTACTTTCTTTACATTAATTTTTTTTCTCCATAGGTGTGTCCTAATGGTTCAGAAATCAGAGTGTATCCATTTTGGCTTGTGTTAGCATACTCAATTAAATAAAATGTATAATCCAAGTACCATCAGTGGAGTGAGCTATTGAATGCTTAATAGTGGACAAGGGCCAGGGATTTAGCTCAGTGGTTCTGCCGGCCGGCTGCCTTGCAAGCACAAGTTCCCAAGTTTGATTCCAGGTACTAAAAAAAAAAAAAATAGTGGACAAGACAGATACAGACTTTGTCTTGCATAAGTTTTCTAAAGACAACATAGTGTACTAAACACTGTGGTAAGAGAAATCTAGGGCATCTTCGGGTCATGTAGGAAAATTATTTTACTGATCCTTATATGATTTGAAATTTTTTAGAAAAATAAATAAATTCTAAATTGGGAAATTGTGAAAAGTTTGTATTGAGTATAGTATGATGAGGTATGGTCAAAGGGAGAATCCGATAAGAAATATAAATTTAAGAAATTATAATTAATTTGGAAAGCATGACACAGTATAGTAAAGATGACTGGTAAGATAGACATGAGTTTGGGAAATATCAGGTTAAGATTTGAAGCCTTTCTTTTTAATGCCATGTTGAGGAGTGTATAAACTTTGCACAAGACATTAGGAAACCTTAAAAGAGTTTGAATTGTGGAATGATATGATCAGTGGGGAGGAAATGTCATTAGGCTGACAGATGTGGAAAAGATTCAAGGAGGAGCAAGTCTTAAGATAAAAATCCAATCATGTGTCAAGTATATCCTTTCAGGGCTCAGAGACTGGTTCAGTGAAGCGAGGCAGTGACAACAATGAAGGAGTTAAGTAGTTGAGTTTCAAAGATAATTTGAAGGTGCAATAGATATAGAACTAGGAGACTGCTTAGATAGTGGAGATGAAGAGAGGATTTGGGATGATTGACGGTCTGGCTTCATCGTTGTCCATGAAAAACCATTTGGACTACCTGATATTGACCTATGGCACTTATCACTTCAGTTTTATATCTCTCTGGCCTCAAGTCGGATAGTAAAATAACCATAAAAAAGACTTTGGCTCTACTGAGACCACCAATACAAAGTCAATTTGTTTCATGACCCTTGAGGAGAGCGTTGATTTTAAGGATTTCATTTTGTGAATGGCTGGGGGTTTGTAATGAAATGAGCTGTGACACATTCAAAACTATCTTAATATTGCAAAATGCATAAGGCAAGGATATTTGCATACCTCTGTCTGCCAGCCTTGGACAAGAAACTCCTTTCGCCTTAAAGATCTATTCATCCTTCCAAATGATCCTACTTAATGTATGACTCATATTCATTCAACTGCTATACTTGGAACATTTAAAGGATCCATGGGCCATTTACTTCTTTTAGAGATTGTTAGCAATGTTATCTTGGGGATTTATGCTTCCTTTACCATGTTTTCCGAACTGTGAGGTGGGTCTTTGTTATTCATTTATCCTAGCCCTGGGAAAGCAATAGCAGGAATAAGAGAAAAATAGTGAGAGAAGCAATGTTTGTATTTATTGTTTGTGTGTTGAGCATTGACAAAACAGTATTCTGAATTCAAATGATAAATATTCAGCAAAGTATCTATCAGGTATAGAATTATCCAGAGAAAAAAATAGGTTTATCTGCATTCATATTGATCCTAGTTTAGTCATACATCATCTTTAAAACAGCACATGGCTTGTTATGAAAGCAATGTGCTCTAGAGTTCCCTTGCTAAATTGCTGCTCTTTGATGCTAGTTTTCTCTCTCACTTTCCTAGCCAAACACTAAATGTAACTAGATATGAGGATTGAAGCTAGCTAATGTATTTTTTTATTTTTATTTTTATTTTTTTTGTACCCGGGATGAAACTCAGGACCTAGCACTTGTGAGGCAGGTGCAGCGCCACTGAGCTAAATCCCTGACCCAAGCTAATGTATTTTTAAAAATGTAATTTCTCTTTCTTTTGCTGTCTTTTCTACTAGACTGTAAAACCTTGTTAATATTACAAATACTTTCTCTCCTCGTTAATTTCTTGCCTTCTTCACAACCATGGTAGATGTTTGATCTGTAATTAAAAATTTAATCACATTCATTTATCAACTCACTCTCACACTGAAATCTCTTAAAGATTCTTTTTAGGAGTCATATGTTAACCATGAGCCATTTTTCTTTCTCTTTTTAATGCTACTTCTCTTATCTCCAAGTCTGAAGTTCTTGCAGAGTTGTTACTATTTTGGAAGGTTTTGATCTACTTGAGTTTGAAGTGAATCCACCTGTCCTTGGCCTCCTCCAAAGCAGTAAAAGATTTGAAGGAGTTTCACACATAATTCCAGTTAGTAGGGATATCATTATCTGTAGGAATGATAGGTGGAATTCTCAGTAAATACTGCTTCATTGTGTCTGTATATGAAAATACATTAAAAAATCTTTTTCTTACGAAGCTTTTTAGGGAAAAATCCAGGGAGCTCTTACATTGAGAATAATCAAGTGACAAACATGAGAATGGAAATTATAGGTATAAAACCATGGTTAACTGGAAAAATAATAATATTCCAGAAATTGGAGTTATAGGAAATGTTTAATAAAAAGATGAATATTGAGCTGAAAAATGAGGGATGGATAAAATTGGAATAGGAAAAAGAGTGGCTACAGCAGAGATGGTAAAGAGAGGAGGCAAAATGGTAGCTACTTCAAATAGAGAAACTCCCCTAAATAAACAAGTAAATTAACCTGAGGTTTCTGTATCCACCTCTATGTTTTTAATGATGTGTTAGAAGTTAATAAAGGACTTTTGTACTTGAATATTTACTTTCCCAGACATATATACCACTAACACAGCTGCTTTTAAGCATGAGATTATAAACATTCAAAAGAAAGATAATAAGTGGATGAAGAAATTATGGTACATATACACAATGGAACACTGCTCAACCTTTATAATGACATTCTATCATTTGCAACAACATATGAGCTATATGGGAATATATAGTGAATAAGTAAGAAATTATTACATAAAAAGACAAATTGCCATTATGGCCCCCAAAATACTCCTCTTTGTTTCAAACACACTTATCCCATCACTCTTTACCTTTCCTGAAATACTTCTGAAAGTTCTCTTTCACGTGTTTATTAGGTATGATCAAAAATACAATCAGTACTGCTGCCAAGTCCCATGCAAATGAAAGGCCGGGTCTTGAAAACATTGTGGTGTGTCCTTATGCACATTATTCAGATCTGGCACTGTAACTTCTGGCTCTTGTCAAAGTAAATATGACCTCGAAAGGTAAATGTTTTTAATCCATTAAGGAGATGGGGGCAGCCACAACAGAGCAAGTAAAGATACTTACATAAGAGGACTTCCAGAACTGCTTTAGAAAGTGGCAAGAACAATGGGATAAGTTTTTTGAAGGAGAGGGGAGGAGTAGTATTTTGAAGGGGATTAATGGAAATGTATCTTTTACTGTAACACAATAAAAAATAAACATACTCTATGTTTTAATAATACCCATAGATGAAGTTATAGTGACATTATGTTAAGTGACATGAGCCAAAGGAAGGCAGACATAGCATGATCTCATTTATATATAGAATCTAAAAACATCAAACTTCTGCATCACAGAAACAGAGAGTAGAATTGGATTATCAAAGGCTGTAGAGGGAGGAAAACTTGGGAAGAAGTTGCATAAAGGATTCAAAATTTTAGTTACGTAAGAAGAATATGTTTAAGATACCTATTATATAAAATAGTGCCTAGAGTTAATTGTAATGTATTATTTTTCAAAAATTTCTGAGAGTAGATTTTAAGTTTTCACTATAAAATAAGATAAGCATGTGAGGTAATGGGTATATTACTTAAATTTGTTTAGCCATTCTACAATGTATACTCAATTGAAAAGATCATGTTATATACTATAAATATATACATTTTCTTTGTTAATTAAAAAAAAGAACAAAAGAAGACAGATACAAAGCTACTTACAATGTTTTAAGAACTTCCTGATATTTGATTACCAGAAGATGGTAAAAAATTAAATCATCTTTCAAATGATGGCTTTAATATTGTGTCAGTAATTCAGTTGATAAATATGTGTCATGCATGGCTCTGGGTTCTGATCATATAGAAAAAGATACATATATATCTCAGGGAGCTTTCATGTTCATTTCAGCAAGAAGAAAATAAACAGGTAAGAATTATTAACTAATCTAATTTGTTATGCTTATAGAGAGTTTGAAGAGTCACGGGGAGAGTGCTGAGAGTGCTGCTTTAGCTAAATTGTTCAGGCAAAGTATCTTTGAGGAAGTGATGAAAGAGGGACATGGCATTGAAATTCAGACAGGATGGAGGGCAGGCAGAAGTCATACAAATAACTGGGGGATGAATACAAGCAGGGGCAACAAACAGAAAACTTAAGAGGAAATAAAATTGATGTGTCCAAGCAACAGAAATACAGCCATTATACATTGAAAATAGTGGAAATGAGGATGGAAAGATGCTTTGAATATAGGGTGATTAAAGATTAAAATAAAAAGTATATTGGGACTGGGGGTTTAGCTCAGTGGTGCCGCAGCCTGCCTCACAAGTGCAAGGCCCTGAGTTCGATCCTTGGCACCAAAAATCAAAACAAAACAAAAAGTCTATGTTTATATTTTAGATTCCTACACAAGTGTATTTTTCCAATAAACTGTATTTGGCCCCATTTTTGTAACGTATTTTTGTGTGCTGTGGTATTCCTATTTAATTTGGTGCTTAACTTTATGAGTTAACTGAAGGTCAGACATTTGCAAAGAGTGACTTCATCAATTTCTAATCTGTGTCAGGGATTTGCCTTGCAACAAATTCATCACTTATCAAAACTCAAAGTAATTCTTTCTTTCTTTTTAATATTTAAAATGTGATAAAATATCTCTGTGTTATTACATTTCCCAGAAGGCTTACAGTTTATGATGTTATACTGAGGCAATGCTAAATGAAGGAAATGTTAATAAAATTTAGCCATAGGTTCATTTTGTGTGAATACAAAATGGAAGAGAGTTTTGCTTCTTCTTTCAACATGAGTTGATGAATTTTGTGGCTTTAAGATGTGAATTTGAATCCCAAATATTTTCCTTATTTGCTGGTCAATTTAGGAAAATTAAAAAAATCTTTCATCCTTATTCTCTTGTTCTGTAAAAATGGAGGATCATTTTATAAGTGTTTTATGGAATTAAAGGAGTTGAGGTACATGGCAGTGCCTAACCTGGAGCTTAGCCCATATTGTTTTTATTGCATGAGGAAGGCTTGAATGTGTGGATATGAATGTGGGTGCATAGTCATCCCTTCATTTTTCTTTAGTGTACTTTTCCTCCTAAAGTTTGAAGACTTATTTGTCCACATAAACAACTTCACTCTGATTGAGTGGTGTTGAACAACACCAAAATCATATGGATGACATGTGTCAGGAAATAGGAAAAATCTCTTTGTTGCCTAATTATTAAGTTCCACATTTTGGAGATTACTCCATTGTATTGGCCTGGCCAGGCTCTTTCTGGAACAAGTAATGCTGAGTGTTGACTAAAGGGCCTGAAAATATGCGTTTAGGAAATCATCAGTAGTTCATTATAGCTATTGAAAATTTTATCCTCAACACATCTTAGATATGCTGGTGATCTTTTAGAAATTCTCCATAATCTTCAAACTTCTGCATTCAGTCAGAGAGTTGCCAGGGTTGTTTTATCCTTACTTCTTTAAGTGACATGACTTGTACTTAAGCTTCACTTTTTTCCTTTGTCAGCTGAGTGAAAGTAAGGGAAATCAGAAGTTGAGCAAAAATGTACCTATTTAAAAATTTTCTAGGATGATTGCAAATTGAATGAGAAATCTTCTTTTATTTGTAGCTGGCTGGAAACTTTATGTGGAGATTTATAAGCTGTTTCTTACAGCACACACAACTCATCCTCTTCCACAGAATGAAAAAGCATATAATTTGAAAGCATAAAGTAAGAGAGGAGTTTTCTACTCTAGTGTTTATAGACTTGTAACCTTTCAGTTTCCTCAAGTGCTTATCAAACATTTCAGTTACTTCTAAAGCTCAGACTTAGAAAATCCATGCTAAAAGCCATGATAAAAATTCACAGATGCATATAGCCCTCCATTTATAAATGAGTTTATATTCCTAATAAGTGAAGTATTCTCTTCAAATTCACATATCCTATGAAAGATGGGGCCCAACATAACAGAAAAGTACTGTCCTTAGAATTACAGTGATTTCTATAAGAATTGATGAAAATTAAATGAGAATAAAACAATGAACATTATCTCCAAAGAACATGAGAAAACCAGAAAGACACAATTTACTAGAATGGCACAATGGAGACCTCATTACCCAGTCATACCAACTGTGGGTGATCTGGACGCCAATGAGCTTTGCTTCCTGCCTGTCTTTACTTTTCTGCTATACTAAGCTGTCATGTTCAGTGGAGTCAGATTAATCTCTCAATCCCTCTCTGATGTAATTTCTGTTTATGCTTCCTTCACAGACCATCTAGTTTCTGAAGAGCAAGTCTTCCAGCTCTGTTGTAATTCAATATAAAATGGGCTATATACAAGCATAAGTGAGAGATTAAAAAAGATATCTTTCTTTCTGAATCATGCACATAGGTTATCATCTTTCTGATACTCTTCATCTTTCATTTGATTCCTATTCCTCTATTCACTAACATGTTCTTTTTCTCTATTGTGCCTTATCTGCCCATGCATCTCTCTATCCATCAAAATGCTTTTCCCCTTCATCCAGCCATGCACATATCATCTTGAAATGTTTGTGTTTTATATTAAATAAAATTTTGGCATACAGATGTAATTTAGAATTGTTTAAACATTGTTTTTAAATTTTAAGATTCCTACATACATGAAGGTAATCATTCCGTCTTCCCAACACTAAATCTATGTTAAGTAAAACTTTCATATGATTAGCTTTATATTTAAAAATTTAAGATGATAAATAACCATAAAAGAAAACTTAGAGATATACAAAAGGTATAGTGAATACCAGTTAGTCATAATCTTGCTTGCCACATTGACATAAATACTACTGTGTTTTTACTAAAATTCCCTAAACTATTCTCCCTTAAAAACACACAAGGGTCTTGGAGGATGTGTTTTGGAGACTCTATATGCAGAGTTGTGACATCACCTTCAAGTCTTGTGGAGTGATTGTTAACAGATAGATTCCTGAGCAGCTCCTTCCTTGAGCTATCACATTAGTATTTTGTGGGTGATTATTGTGCACACTGAAGTTTGAAAACCACTAATATACTGATGTTTTGGTAGTATTACCTCATTCTTATTGTATTTTTTGACCTCTTGTGTTTCTGTTGTAAAGTCTCAGCTAATTGTTTACACATGGAGAAATGCCTTCAAAGGCTTTTACCATTATACTGAGTTTATATTTGGTTTTTAATCAAAGTGAAACAGAAAGCTCAATAAAAACAGCACTTTACCATAGCTAATGCTTGCCTGAATCCATAGAAAACATAAAGACCACACATACTGCACTAAACTTCCGTATCCTGCTGTAAAAATCACAGCCACATCTGCCCAGTAACAGCCTGGAACAGTGAGAAAGCATCATCAAGCTTCCTCTGCGCTTCTGTGGCTCTTCTGTCCCCAAGTTTTGCCTCACAGCATATTGTAGTGCAACTTGGAAACAGATGAGATAATGCAAATGACAGATGATAACTGTCAACAGGCCTCAGAAATAATGAAATATTTGAGGGAAATGTGGTAATATTTGTTGACTGTTGTTTGAAAATTTCTTCAGTTAACACTAATGATGTGACTTTCAAGAAATCACTGTTTGCTATCAAAGAAAGGAAGAGAGTTATGTGTGTCTGCTGCAGCATTTTGTAGAAGGCTGGAGGAATAGTAAAATCAGCTGTGGCTTCCTCTGGTGACAGATACCCCAACCCCATTTCTTTTTCATAGTAGAAGCCATACTATTTCCTTTGAATATCATTTATATGTAGCTTTCCTTCCATCTCAAAGAATTGCTTTTTCTGGACTCGAATAATGAAACAACTAATTTTTAAAAAAGAAAGAGATAATCGGTACTCAAGAAGATCAATGTAAAAGATTGTTGTAAATGTGTAGACCTATGCCAAATACAGAGTTAAGAGTTTCATAAGCTTTTTAAATTAAAATGTGAATACTGACTCTAATCTCCTGCTTAAACTGTTTACTTGAAATTCTCTACTTATTTATTTTCTTTCTCCATCACTAGAATATCAGCATTGTACGCCCAGCACCTTGTGTATCTTTCAGGTAGTAGATGCATGGAATGCACTCTAAGCCTGAATTGCTACAATAGCATTAGCTCTCTTCATTCCAAAGGCAGCTCCCATTGTTTGATCTACCTTACTGAAAGCCTTATATTTCATTTCAATCTATAGTCAAAAGCATATTATTTATGGCCCTCTGGGGATCAGCTTCTAACTTTCTGACCTACTATTAACACTCAGTGTTTTCACATATGTATTTTCCTTCTTTTGAGTTTTGATTTTCCCTAACCTGAATGCTCCTCATTGCTCTTGAACTCCTACTTAGACTGCATACCTGAGTCTTCTGTTAAGAGTCCTTCTCTGATTTCTGAGTTGGAAGGAGCTTTCTTGCACCAAAATGTCATCATCAGCTTTTGTAAACTTTCCCGGGACACTGATCACATGCTGTCTCACATTCTTTTATTCCTGTCTGATCCTTGTGTGTATATATTTGCTCTGATACTGGATGATTAACTTCAGAGAAGTAGCTGTCCCCTTCATTAAGCTAAATATGCGTGTGTGTTTTTTTTCTTTTTTTTTGTTTTTGGTACCAGGTATTGAACTCGGGATCTTGGATTTGTGAAGCAGGCAGTGGAACCACTGAGCTAAATCCCTGACCCCTTAGGCTAAGTATGAAATAAATGCTGCATATTTATTTATGAACAAATGCATGGATAATATAGCAAAGCTTGCTGTCTTAGTTCCTTTTGTGTTGCTATCATAGGACTTTTGATGCTGGTATGTTTATAAACAGAAGTTTCTCTGGCTCATGGTTCAGAAGCCTGAACATCTTCTTGCTATGGCATCCTATGGAGGTATAGCAGGAGCAGCAGGCGATGTGTGTGAGAGAGGCTGAGAGTGCAAGTGAATGCTTCTTTTATTACAAGCTTTTTTGTTCTTTGGACAAGTGACGTACTCCTATGATAAATCTATGTCTGAGGGCAGAGCTCCTATGATCAAATCATCTTATGTTGGGACCCCCCCCCCCAACACTGTCGCTTTGGTGGTTAAATTTCCAACACACAAATTTTGGGGGACATATTTAAATCATAGCACCTGCAATGGAGAATTTATTGTATATACCCAGAAAAAAAGAACATTTTCTATAATAATAAGATACTTGCTTTCAACTATGTGGATGTTGTGGCTTATGTCTAGATATCACTGCAAAGCCTCAGGTGCTCATAGGCGAGGCTTTTGGGAGTTGCTGGATCATGGGTGTGTATTACCAGATTAGTCCACTGATTCATTTGGCATAGTTCTAGATGAGCATGATGCATTTACTGAAGAGGGAAGAGTCACCCTGGATGTGGGTGGCACCAACTAATAGGCTTGTAGCCTGGATGGAATAAAAAGGGAAAGAAGAAGGAAACCCCTCTGCTTTCTGCCTGCCATACCATGAGCTCTTTCTCCTCTGCCATGTCACACTGCCTTAGAGCCAGGTGACTATGGACTGAAACCTCTACAAACTGTGAGGCAAAGTAAACCTTTTCTCTTTAACTTGTGGATGTTGGGTATTTTCTCCCAGCAACAAGAAAGTAACCAAGACAGAAGATCTATTTTTTGCTTTGCATTTTATGTCATGATTCTCTGTGTATTTCTAGCAGTCCAAGAGTTTATTACTGTAAATATTTAACTGGATTTGAATGATTCTGAAAGGTTGAATAGCTTGGCTAAGAAAACTAATATGAACTAAGTAAATGTATACTTCCAGAAGGTAAATTATTTTAAAATTTTTTTAAGGCTTTAATGAAGGTTATTATTTCTAGAATTATTTGATTATGTCTATCAAAGTTAATGGCTTTTGAAATTCATTTTTTCCTCACAGAGTATGACCAATTTAGTTAATTGTAAAATATCTATTTTGAGAGAGATATTTTCAGAAGTCAGAATATATGCTAAATGTTTATGAATATGGATTGAATATGTGAATTACAAAATTTGTGTGAAGCTATTGGTGTGATTCTGAAATACATGTCTAGTAAATCCTCTCTAAATTGTAGATGAATTTTGAGAGTACATTCAGTAAACAAAATAACATAAATCACTCCCAGTATAAAGTGTTAAGAAATGTTTGGAGAACTGCATGGGTAATTGAGCCAAAACTGGCCTATTAAATGCTTAGGAATTAGCCTATTAAATGCCTAGGAATGCTTATCATGCTTATCATTGTGGCTGATGTCATAATTAAGAACAACAAATATTCTTCTATAGATCATCAGACAATCATTGTTAAAAATAGAATATGGGGTTCAAGGGATTTCCATGAATCAGAAAGCAATTCTCCATTAAAAAAACTGTTTTTAAAGAAAGTTTTTTTGAGCACTTTCCTTGTAATACATTACAGGTGTTTAGGGAAATGTAAACAAATAATATGTTGGGCTTGAATTTGTGTTGCCTATAGTATAGATGAAACTAGAACAAGGAGACTAATTATTTCCCTCGAAGATATTCTGAGGTTAAAATTTTATCAAAAATCTTTGTTTCTAATTCACCCACTACTATATAAGAAAATCATTTAAAACTGGCATATCTATATTTCAAGCTTATAAGAATACAGTTTCTAATACATATGCTCATTCTGTGTACTTGATACTTTTTCCCATTTGACAGCTCATGGAGTACAAGTAATTATATTTTAAAAATGCTTTTGAGGATCTGGATATTCTCCCTTCCTCTCTTTCTTTCTTGCTTCTCTCTTCATCTTTTCTTGGTGAATAAAACATCTGACATAGCAAGACAAATTAAGCATACGTCCTGTAAGGAGTCTGTGTAGTTACTGTGGGAGTGGCATTCAGGGGTTATGATTGATTGACGTTCATAAGGAGCATGACCCTTTTGGAAGAGATTTCTTCTGAACTCCTAGATATGCCTCCCAGGAGTTCAATACTAAACTGACACATGTCAGTTGTGAACAGACACGTGTGACTGAAAACGTGGTAAGGAAAGAAGCTGTCTGCAGTTCTGAATCAGAGAACAGGATAAAGAAGAGTTGAGTGTGTCAGTTTCACAGTATTCTCTATTGGGAAAAGATGAATTAAAAATGTGAATTTGGGAAAGACTTTCATGAAAATATCTTTTCCACTGCTTGTCATTTGGATTATTTACCTGTGTCAATCCTTTCAACATATCATTAGTGATATTTTTCAATTGCAATTATCCTGAGATGTGTATCTTTTTGAAAGAAATTCAGAGGTGTCAGCAGTTGATTACTGAGTCTTGTGAAAGAAAATTTAGGTCACAGACAGGGCCCACATGTCAAAATAGAAACAAGGAATCGGGGAATAGAGAGACCTGCATAGACTGATGAGAAAACAGAAATGGAACTCTGGTATGTCCAAAGATGGGCCTTGTCTGCTTACATTTTCTTAGGACTACAAATCTCTATTTACATACATTATTATGAAATTGCAAGAGATGAATTAGAGTAGGAAGTTATGTGAATCAAATGTTATTGTGAGCCCTTGGAAGGGGATGACATTTGTTTACAGGTCCTTGGAATAGGTTAACAAGAAAAGCAGAGGACAAATGAAGAACTATACAAGGAAATGGGAAAAAAAATATGGAAATGGTGTGGGTGGCCAATATATCCTAATGGAGACCTAGGGGTTTTTAGAGAATAACCCATCCAGCATTTACTAGGATGAAGTGGTAACAGATTGGCACAAAAGATAGATAGCTCCTGTTTAGGTCTTAGAAGAAACAATGGTTTCCTCTGTTTCCTTTTTTCCCCTATTGGTTGTAAGTACAACATATGTAATTGCGGTACAACTGTAGCCTATATCAGGAGAGTGTTCTGTAACTAGCCAGATCCTTAGTGAAAAATCAAATTATCAATCAGTTATCTTTTATTTTTCACAAAAAATTTTTCCTTTCACTTTTTCCTTGAGGGCATATTTATTTGCAATATGCAAAATCCTATTATTTATTCCTAGTCACTGGAAATTTATTTCTGCTGCTATATGTAACTAGTAAAGTATCACGTGAAATATCATAAAGTTTAGTTACCTAGTTCTGATAGTTGACATTAGAATAATAATAAAAGCTTCTTAGTTTCTGTGGCAAACATAAGAATGGTGCTAATCTCTGAAGGGTTGGATTTGACTGTGGTCTGATCGATCTAATGTTAATTGATGGCAAATATTAACAAGAGAATCTTTTATGGTAACTCTTGCAGTTAAGTGATATTATGAGTTTCATATTTTACAGGGCTCATTTACAGAAAAGAATATCTGCCAGTGTCTGCTTCAATAAATTCTATAAATGAAAGAATAAATTGTTCCTAAAATGGCTCATGATGATCAAGTCCACACTTCAATTAGCCTAGGTACCTAGGCTAATTGTAGTCATTACTTGTCTTTCTGTCAGAAGAATTGGATTTTTGCAGGAATATCAACTTCCATATATGACTCAATATTATAGCTTCTCACGTGTGCTTTCTGCCACATGATGTTGAATGAAGTACAATCCCACCAAATAACCACCTAACTCTCTGGCACAGTCTCAGCATTCAGAGAGGTTCATGAAATTCTTATGTAACAGGAGTCATCCTGTGTGTTGTCTTCCTGACAGATTTGTAATTGGTGGGTGTGACTCTAGGGCTGCATTTGAACAATCTACCAGGCAGGGTTCCTCACTGTTCTCTAAAGAAGCCATGCCCAACTGTGGGTAATGATTAGAAAATAAGCATGGAACTGAGGAGAATCTACAGATCTTTTAAGACTCCTGTTAAAGCTCCTCCTCTATTGTTAAACTTTCTCTATTCATTCCAACCCCCTGGTCTGCCCAAGCTCTGACTGCCTACAACACTTATTATCACATCTCATTATGCCTTTTAACCATGTGCAGTCTCTAACATTATGTAAGTGTTTTGGTGTCCTGTGCCATAATTGTTCACTTTAAATAGAAGAAGGTTGCCTTTTTAACTTTCGTTCTTCTCTATGAGGTCTATGAAAGGACCATTCCATTATTTGAATAAATTGTAGCCTTGTTGAACAAATGAAATGTAACCACTTTTAAATATTTAAATTGTTTAAAATTAATGTTTTATCATAATGAACAAAATGTCAAAGTGGGCTGATTATTATTAATACATCTCCAATGGAGTGGATCAACAATGAGTTACAATAAAGGTATTTATTATTTTCAAACTTGAAGAGCCCACAAATGAATACATATTGTTAAACGATAAATTCTTTCTAGATCAATAGGAACCTATGGTGTCTAACGAAGCATCTCTCCTTTAGTTCTTTTTCTTTGATGTATTTGAAACTAATGATTGTTTGCTGCTCAGTGTTCTTGAGAACACCATAAACTGAGAAAGCCAAATGCCCTGAGAAGTGTTAGAATACTTGTAGTTTTTGAAAATATGTTTTCTTTGTAGAGAGGACCTAAACCAACTTAAAAACATAAGGGGATAAAATTGTAGGTTTAGCCAGTAGAAGAAAAGTGAAACATAATATATTGGGTCAACAGGAAAGCATCACAATCTGTCACTTCCTGCCTGGAAATCCAGAAAAGAAAATTTCTAAGTACATATCAGACATCTTTTAGTTTCAAGATACAGCAATAAGTAGAGAGGGACTCTCTAATGTCTCTGATGTCTAATCATATGACCTTTGTCTGGATACTTAAATGTTTTCGCCTTCTAAAGAGAGTCAATACTTTCTACTTTTCATTAGTTGTTCACTAAAAAGTATTTATTTCAGGCCTCCCTATGTTCAAGACCCAGTTTTAGGAACTAGATGATTTATCAGGAGACAACAGAGTTAAAGTATTTGATCTCATGGATATTTCAGTTTAGTATACTGTGTGTGTGTGTGTGTGTGTGTGTGTGTGTGTGTTTGAAGAGTAATTAAGTAAGTTAAGAGATAAAGCACATCTAAAACATGCACATTCAATTAAAATAACTATTATTATCCACTAAGAATTTTTCATATATTTTTATAATACAATAGTCCATATTTTAAACATGGGGAAATTGATTTCACAAGAAGTTTACTTGACAAAAATAAAGTGTTAACTGAAAACTAACAAGTGACACAGCCTAGAACGAATACTCCCTCTTATAAATACTGTTTTTCTTTTCATTTTCTTGGCATTGCCCTTCATGAAGTACCACTGTATTAGACTACACCATATGTGGGTTATTTTAGGAACTATAATTCAATATGTACAAAATGTAGCCCTGTATTTAAGTTTCAACTTAAAGATTTTCTACTTTACAATGGTGCAAAGCAGTGTTTATTGAGTAGGCAATGTATTTCAAAATTTGACTTTTGATCTTTTCCTGGACTAATGATAATGGGTATGATACTCTCTCATGAAGCAAAGCACCATCAGTGAATGGAAGTCCCCAGTCAGCCACAACATAACAAAGGTAAGTAACTGATACTCTAGGGTCTACTGTATTGTTAAGGTATCTTAGCAATGGATGGATTAAGTACATTTAAGTCACTTTCAACTTACAATATTTTCAACTCAACATGAAATTTATTGGGATGTAATATGGGTAGTATCTGTATGAGTTTTTATAAAAATGATTTATAATGAACATACAGCTCTAATTTAGCAGAAACAATGCAGTTTTTCCATCCTTCTAGCCCTTGTCTCTATTGGTTGCCTAAGTCTCAAAATTGTTTGCTTAACACATGAATAAATATATGACTATTTCAGGTTATATGAAGGTCCTGTTGTTTGTTTACTTCTTGATATCCAAGAAGTATTACTCAATTCACATCCCCTTCGATGAGTTAGTCTTTTAAGGGAAAGGGTTTAAGCTTTTTCAGAAATAAGTTCTCTGTTACCAAGGACATGTTTTGCTGCAGAAAGCTTAAGCAATGCATTATAGCAAGGATATTAGAGGACTTCAGCCTAGCAGCAGATCAGTGGGCTTGGCTTGCAAAATTCCTTCATCTCCTCTCCTCAAGTGAGATGTCAGGTGGGAAAATGTATTTAGCCATGTCTAGAGGATATTTTACCTGGTGTCTAGCATCTCCAGGTTAAGACTTCTTGAGACAGGCAGGTCTGTGCATGCCCTACCGAGGTCCTGAGTCACATGGAAGACACCAAATCACCCCACTGAAGACAGGCAGGTCTACCCATGCCCTACTGAGGTCTTGAGTGGCACAGAACACCCTGAATCACCCTGCTGCAGACAGGCAGCCACCTGGTTCCACACTACAAAGACACAGAGGACACCAGACCACCAGACTAAGGTACTGAGTCCTGCTGCTCCTGGCCCAGAGGTAGGGGCTTCTGAGCTGCCTTCCCACTGCTCCTGGCCCAGAGGAAGGGGCTTCCTGGCCACCATCCCTCCCCCTGCTCCCAGCCCAGAGGAAAGGCTTTTGGGTCACCATCCCTACTGCTGCTCCTGGCCCCTGTCCCACCTCTCTCAGCTGAGAGAAGGTAATCTGTGCAGGTGCTAACAGACCCCTGCCCCAGTCGAAATGAGAAAACACGTAAATAGGTCTCAAAACCAGACTTCCACATCACCTACAGCAACCCCAAAGGGAAATGAGATGGAACACTCTGATACTCAACCACCTGAACTCACTGAACTGGCAACAAAAGGGGATCTGGAAAAAATGAAATCAGAAATAATTTCTCAGATAACAGGAGAAATTGTGCCCCTAGTGCAAGACATGATTAATAAATCTAGAGAGGAGCTCAGGAACATGATGGAATCCCAACATAAGAAACAAACGGAATCCATAAAACAGATGCAAATAGATTTCCAGCAGATGAAAAACTCCATTGAAAGTCTACACAGCAGAATGAGCCAAGGTGAGGACAGAATTTCAGATATAGAAGATGAGATTGCAATTAGTGACCAGGAAAAGAAAACTTGCTTCAAAATTATAAGGTAACATGAGAAATCAATCCAGCAGCTGCTAGATGATGCAAAGAAGAATAACATAAGACTGATTGGGCTCAATGAAGAAATAGGTGAGAATGGAGATGACATGAAAAATCTCTTCACAGAAATAATGGCAGAAAACTTCCCAAGCAGGGGAAAAGAGCTTGACATACAGATAAGTGAGGCATATAGGACTCCAAATAGCCTTGATCAAAAAAAAAAATCTACACATAGGCATATAATTGTTAAGATTCCAGAAACACAACAGAAGAACAAAGTTCTCCAAGCAGTCAGAGAAAAGAAACAAATCACATACAAAGAAAAGCCCATCAGAATCACAGCAGACTTCTCAACACAAACCATCAAGGCAAGAAGAGCTTAGAGAGACATATTCCAAGCCCTAAAAGAAAACAGCCTCCAACCCAGATTGATGTATCCTGCAAAACTATCTTTCAAAATGGATGGAGAAATAAGATATTTTCATGACAAAGAGCACCTTAGGAACTTCGTGAATACCAAACCAGCACTCCAAAGAATTTTACACAATGTCCTAGGAACAGACATTGAGGATTATAACCCCAGGAATCAAAGCAGAATGAACCTATCTGGCATGACAAGAAATTAAATGCAAATGGGGAGAACCCAACAAAAAGAAAAAGTCATGGCAATGACAAGTCAATACGTTTCAGTTATAACCATCAATGTTAATGGTCTCAATTCACCAATCAAAAGAAATAGACTGGCAGAAGGGGTCAAGAAGCAAAATCCAACAATATGCTGCATACAAGAAACACACTTAATTCAAAAGGAAACTCATAGACTGAAAGTTAAAGGGTGGAAAACAATACTCCATGTGAAAAAAAGCAGGAGTAGCTATCCTCTTTGCAGATCAAGTAGATTTCAAACCAACACTGATTAAGAGAGACGAAGAAGGACACTACATCCTTGTAAAGGGAAGAATCCAAGAGGAAGAGATGACAATCATAAATATCTATGCACCAAACACTAGTGCACCCAACTGTATAAAACAAATACTAATGGACATGAAAAGTCATATATGCATTAACACAATTGTTGTGGGGGACCTTATTACCCCACTGTCACAAATAGATAGATCAACTAGACAAAAAATAAGTAATGAAATACTAGAACTCAATTGAACTCTTGAACAAATGAACTTAACAGATGTTTACAGAATCTTCCACCCCACAAAATCAGAATACACTTTCTTTTCAGCTGCACATGGGTCATTCTCAAAAATAGACCACATACTTGCTCATAGAACATGTTTAAGTAAGTGCAAAGGAATTGAAGTTATCCTCTGTATATTATCAGGCCATAGTGCAATGAAATTGGAGATCCATAGCAAAAGAAAGTCAAAAAATTTCATAAACACGTGGAAATTGAACAGCACACTTGTGAATAACCAATGGGTGACAGAGGAAATTAAAGAAGAAATCAGACAGTTCCTTCAATTAAATGACAATGACAATAAAACACATTGGAATCTATGGGACACAATGAAAGCAGTCTTATGAGGGAAATTCATACCAGGGAATACGCATATTAGGAATACAGAATGAGTCCAATTAAACAACCTCATGCTGAACCTCAAACTTCTAGAAAAAGAAGAACAGGACAACCCCAGAGCTCATACAAGGGAGGAAATTATGAAGATCAGAGGAGAAATCAATGCAATGGAGACTAAGAGAATGATACAAAAAGGCAATGAAGCCAAGAGTTGGTTCTGTGAAAGAATCAACAAAATTGACAAACCTTTAGCCAACCTTGTCAGAAAAAGGAAAGAAAAGGCCCAAATCCATGCAATTAGGAATGAAAAGGGTAAAATTACAACAGACCCAGCAGAAATCCAGAGGATCATCAATACTTACTTCCAGAACCTATACGCCAATAAGATGGACAACACAGAAGAAATGAACAGATTCCTGGACACATATGAATTACCAAAGTTGAATGAAGAAGACCTAAAAATTCTGAACAACCCAATATCAACCAATGAAATTGAAAATGTAATTAAAAACTTATCAATGAAGAAAAGCCTGGGCCCTGATGGCTTCACTGCTGAATTCTACAAGACATTTAGAGAGGACCTGCTGCCACTACAGTTTAAATTCTCGAATGAAATTGAAAGGGAAGCAATACTCCCAAATTCATTCCTGGAAGCAAGCATCACCTTGATCCCCAAAGCAGAGAACCACCCAACTGAAAAAGAGAACTATAGGCCAATCTCACTAATGAACATAGATCCAAAAATCCTTAATGAGATACTGGCAAATAGAATGCAGAAGATCATCAAGAAGATCCTACACCCTGAGCAAGTGGGATTCATCCCAAGGATGCAGGGATGGTTCAACATACACAAATCAATCCAGGTAATACACTATATCAATAGAGCCAAGGACAAAAAACATATGATTATCTCCATAGATGCAGAAAAAGCATTTGACAAAATCCAACATGCATTTAGGATAAAAACCCTACAAAAAATTGGAATAGATGGTCTCTACCTCAAATTGATAGAAGCCATCTATGAAAAACCAACAGCCAATATCATACTAAATGGTCAAAAACTGAAATCCTTCATACTAAAATCAGGAACAAGACAAGGATGTCCATTATCACCACTCTTGTTCAATATAGTTCTGGAAACATTAGCCACAGCAATTAGACAAGAGAAAGGAATAAAAGGAAAAAGATAGGAAATGAAGAAGTCACATTGTCATTATTTGCAGGTGACATGATATTCTATATAGAAGACCCCAAGAACTCTACCAAAAGTCTTCTGGACTTAGAAACCAAATTCAGTCAAGTAGCTGGTTACAAGGTCAACACACAAAATTCAATAGCTTTCCTCTACACCAATGACAGACTCACTGAGTGAGAAATAGTGCAAATAATTCCTTTCACAATAGCATCCAAAAAACTGAAATACTTAGGAATCAACCTAATGAAAGAAATCAAAGACCTCTTCTCTGAAAACTATGGCACTCTGAAAAGAGAGATTGAAGATGATATCAGAAAATGGACAGACATCCCCTGCACCTGGGTAGGAAGGATCAATATAGTGAAAATGGCCATACTTCCAAAACTGCTATATAGATTTAATGCAATTCCAATTGAGATCCCAGCAGCATACTTCATGGACCTTGAGAAAACAATCCAAAAATTCATTTGGAACAAGAAGAGACCCAGAGTAGCAAAAGCAATTCTAGGTAACAGGACATGGCAGGGGGTATCACAATCCCCAAGCTGCAACTCTACTACAAAGCTACTGTGATAAAACAGCATGGTACTGGCAAAGAAAGAGACCTGAGGACCAGTGGAACAGATTAGAAGATGCAGAAACAACACCAGACACACTCAGCCATCCCATCTTCAACAAAGGAGCCAAACACCCTCACTGGAGGAAAGATAGCCTCTTTAAGAAATGGTGCTGGAAAAATTGGGCTTCAACTTGCCAAAGATTAAACCTAGACCTGTATCTCTCACCATGCACTCAACTAAAAGTAAAATGGATTAAAGATCTAAATATTAAAATAGAAACTCTGAACCAGTTGGAACAGAGGTTAGGTAGAACCCTTGAAGACATCGGTGTAGGAAAAGATTTTATGAACAAAACCTCAGTTGCCCGTGAACTAGCACAAACAATCAACAAGTGGGATCTCTTCTTATTAAAAGGCTTCTGCACAGCAAGAGAAACCACCAGCAGTGTGAAGAGACAACCCACAATGTGGGAAAAAAAATCTTCACCTGCTCTTCCTCAGACAAAGGTCTACTATCTCAAATCTATAAAGAACTGAAAAAGATCAGACCTCCCAAATTTAAAGACCCAGTCCGAAAATGGGCATCTGAAATCAACAGACATTACTCAGACAAAGAAGTAGAAATAGCAAATAAATACATGAAAAAATGTTCAACATCACTGGTTATTCAAGAGATACAAATGAAAACAATGCTGAGATTCCACTTCACTCCAGAAAGAATGGTTGCTATCATGAAATCAACCAATAACAAATGCTGGTGGGGCTGTGGGGAAAGAGGAACCCTGCTCTACTGCTGTTGGGAGTGTAGATTGGTGCAAGCACTGTGGAAATCAGTATGGAGATACCTCAAAGAACTAGGACTGGAAGTCCCATTTGACCTTGCTATTCCACTGATGGGGATCTTCCCCAAAGAATTAAAGGAATCATACCACAGTGATATATGTGCACCCATGTTCATAGCAGCACAGTTTGTAATAGCTAAAACTTGGAAACAGCCCAAATGCCCATCAACTGGAGACTGGATAAAGAAAATGTGTTTATTTTATAAAATGGAGTACTACTCAGGCATCAAAAATGAGAAATTAGGGACATTTATAGCTAAGTGGATGCACATTGAGGTGATACTCTTAAGTGAAATAAATAGGACACACATGAAAAAATTCTGAATAGTTTCTCTGGTGTGAGAAACTGAAAGTGTAAATAAGGACTAAATGTATAATAGGTAATGTGAAATAGGAAGAAAAGGGGCAAAGGGGAAGGAAGTGAGAGGGCTAGGGTAAAGGATAAAAGGGAGTGGGTTTAATATGAGTAAATGGAAAAATAGGAACAAAATCTTTGTAAATAGGGAGGAATGGAGGGGTTGAAGGGAGGGCTGGGCAAGGGTGAAAAATAAGAACCAAGAGAGACTATGTAACCTTGCAAATTTCCAATGATGAATGTCATTATATTGTATACCTAAAATGTACCAATGATTAGAATGAATAATCAATAATGTAAAATAGGAAGAAAAGGTCCAAAGGGGTAAGGGTAGTAGGAGGGTCAGGGGAAAGGAAAGAAGGGAAAGGAAAAATGCTGAGAAATGGAAAAAATGGAAATAAAGTCTTTGTAAATAGGGAAGGGTGGAGGGGATGAAGGGAGGGCTAGGAATAGGGAAAAATAAGAACCAAGATGCATTACGTAAAGGTCCAATTCCCAATGAGAAATGTAATTGTGTTGTATACCTACAGTGCACCAATAAAAGAATTTTAAAAAAGAAAAAAGAAAGACTTCTCAAATTTCTTCTTCCTCAGCTACAGTATTTTGAAAATACTTTTGTATAATTGCAAAACTAATTCCAATTTCTCTGATAATCTAGCTTTATGTATTTTTGTATGTGTGTGTTTGTGTGTGTGTTTATGACCAGAAATTTCTTTTTACATTGTCCATGGGTAAAGTGGTAAAATGATTCTATGTGCTTTGCAGATGTGAAAGTATGACTAGTGTGTAAACAAATTTTCTTCTGCTGTTTCTGTTTTAGGGAAAGCCAGACTTTACTTTGTTTGTTCCTGGATAATCCCTATTGATAGTCACCATTTAGCTAGTTTATAGTCTGATGAACAACAAACAAAACCATGTAGTCAAATAAAAAATGACCCAAGAAAGCTCTACTATGTGCAAGTCACTTCAATACTTACTCAACAAATGTGAGACTAAGTCATACCCATTAGAGAATCTAGACAAATTTTTAGATCCAATTTCTCATATACCAAAAGGCAGGAACTTATTCTTATTTTCTTGTATTTCTGGCTCTTAGAATGGTAGGGGTTTGATATTTTCTTCATGAAATGGATAAAGTATAACATTAGAGTTCAAATCTATGAATATCAAATAAATAAACTGATGGTAATCCACAGTAGTTTAGGTGAAGGCAAATTCAGATCTAGTAGAACCTTAAATATAATAATGCCATCTATTTATCAATCTTTGAAGCTTGCATATCATATTTATAATTTCATTTGGATTCAATTAATAACATTTCTGGAAGGTAGGTTAGGGGCAGGTTTTATTATTCATTTAAAGATTAAAAGGCAACAAGAGTTCAATGTCACTTTTCCAAGCTCCATAGCTAGCACGTGGGCAAGTTGGGACTCAAATTAGTTCTTCTTATCCTGACCCCACATCCTTTCCAGCACAATAGTATCACTCTCTACTTTGCCATGAGTAGTCACATTTCACTAAGTAGGTGAAGATGCCCTAGACACAGGTTTCCTCTACTTGCTATCTAGAACATGAAAGAATTTGTCTTTTAAGAGGATACTATGAAAAGTGAAAATTTATATTTCCAAAAGAAAATGTTAATCAGTGACAATGAATGAAGAATCCAAATGGATTTTTCTGAATACTATTGTGAAGTTTAGATTAAGTGTATACAGAATCAGTGACTGTGAGCTAGGTATGGATTGAAAGAATAAAATGAGGGGAAGGATATAAAACAGACAGGAAATCATACAAGTGACAAACATTCACTTATTTATGTAGAGATTCTGGTGCTACATAGAGGGACAGGGATGTGAGGACTGCCCTAGTTAGCTTGCCCACAAAAGTTGTCTCTTAAGTGTGCTTTAGCCCATATGGTAAAGTGCATTTCTGGCATGATTGCTTTCTAAATAGCGAGCTTTTTAGAGACTGGAACAAATTTTACAGGTGATAACCTGCATGTGCCATGGGGCAGATGTATCACTGTGAAACAACAAGTTGATGCTTAACCTCTGCCTGGCCTCAAAAACCATTCAGTGATAGGAGCCAGGTGATTTCAGATATTTCAACCTAATGTCCCATCAAACCTCAAGGCTGCCTTGCTCTATCTAGTGAATATTGTTCCTTTTATACAAAAATGAAGCCCTTAATAGTCTGGCAAAGAGGCTTTTAAAAAGTGACCAGTAGAATTCCAATGTTCTGTTCATGGCAATCGGATTGTTTTCCAGCAAGCTACCCCAGTAGGAATAAGAGGCCTGTGCGTGTTTCAGCTTAGCTCAACTCTGGAATTGTTATCCTTATTACCTTGTGGTATTTGGAAATTATTCCTGCTCATCTGACAAAGCAAAATGATAGAGGCCATATTTGCAGAAGTATGGTTTGGCTCTGCAGTTCTATAATGTCAACAGGATACTGATTTGGAAATGACGTTAGCTGCCTGTTTCTTTTACAATTTAACTTAAAGTTCTTTTAAAGGAAAATGACTCTATCTCTCTAAACTATGTTTGTCTCTCTTCTTTGTCTAATATTTGTATTCAAATCATCTCAAGCTAGAATTTTCAGAGTAACTTGGCTTTTCTGGTTTGAAGATGTATCCTTACATTCCTGACACGATTACTCTGAAACCTCAAAACACTTACCAAGAGTTTCTATCCTTAGCCATTAATATTCTGTTTCTTAAACATCATTCTTTGGGGCAATGAAACCCCTATGTCCCTTACATCAGCTTTTAATGTCCATTTGGTCACCTGTCATGTACCCTGATAGCAAATCTTCTCTTCTATTTATCATGCCTATTAAAATATCACTTGCATTTTCTGTAAAGCTTTTGCTGACATTTGCAGTCTTCACTCTTTTTATATTGTATTAGCCCACTTAGCAGTCAACATTCATTATTGCCTTGCATTTCATGTGTTATCTCTGTCTTTCAAGCTAGAGTATCAGCTGTGTTACAGGAGTCATGCTGGGCATAGAAGGAGCACAGATCCATGGGATGCTAGAGCCCATTGGCTGGTTCAGACCTTGTCAGGAGCCACTTTACATAATTTTTGGGAAAAATCATTTCATAATTAAATTATGATTAGGGCTGTCTGAGGCCTAATCTTCTTGCCTTGTGGGCTGGCTATAGGATGTGGAAACATAACTCCATTTTGGCTCTGGTCACAGCTGAGGCCTCTATGGTCCAATGATGCTGTGACACTTAAGGGCAAGATTACATCAGCTGAAGACATCCTGGTTCTTTGAGAACCAAGTAGTAATAAAAAAGAGAAAGGGAGATCTTTCCTGGATTCCTACCACTTGTTCCCAGTCATCTCCATGGCTTCTTCTCTCTGCATCACCTTGCTCTTTGCTCTCATATTGGTGAAAAACAAAAAGTGTTAGTAACAGAAGAATCTTTTTTTTTTTAATCATTTGATTCCAAGTTTATGTTGCACACAATCGATTTTATGAGCAGGTTTTAGTGCCAATGAACCCTTCATTCATGGGGAAAATGGTCGAGGTGGACATTTATGAATCAGGAAAACATTTTATGAAAGGGCTGCCAGTATCGGATGCCAAATATAAACGTCATCAGCAAACTATTAGCAAAGGGAGAAGTCTCAGGTTTAACAAAGGAATTCAGAAATAGGCTTGGGATTCACCCAAATCTGACATCCTACTCCCCTTCTGCAACTCTGAAGAGACTCAGCGAGTTCCTGGATGGGGCTGCAAATGCAAAGGTTGCATCAAGACTGTGCATTGAGGGTATCTGTGGGCCTGGCTCTCACTGCTCTGCTTTTCACCATTTTTGCCAAGGTCTGTAATTAGCATACAATGAAATGAAGCCTCTGTGAAAAATACATTTCTAATTAAAACCTTCAATAAACAGGAAAGTGACCACATCAGTTCTGCAAGGGTGGTAATGTGTACTTGCTATGCTGCCTTCTCTTCTGCCCACTCATGATGAGGCTCACCCTGTCTCACACTGAGTTGAGCCCATTGGCTCTTTGACCTAACACTGAATCACAGCTGCCATAGCATATCTTTCAAATTAAACTCCTTTGGCTTATTTTTAGCAAGCAATGCAAATGGTTGCATTTTTAAAAAAATCTCCAATCTTCAAGTCCAAACCTAACTGTGCAGTGGTGTTGGTTGTCTTCTCCTTATGTGGAAGAATCCTTGATCCTTAGTAAATATTTTAAGGTGTGTCATTTTTATGCTTTGTTTGGAGTCCCAGTGCCACAAACATCATTTTCACAGCAGATGAGTTCCTGCAAAGTTTACATTGAAGCCTATTTTTGGAACCTGAATCTTTTTGGAATGTACAGGAGAGTCTGGCACTTCAAAGACCACTGGCAGCATTCTCCAAAACATGAAGAATCACCCACTTCTATAGCACCCACAAAACTTTGAAAAGCTAGATTTGTCAAAAACAAACTGCCCCTTTTTATGGCATCTTTGATCAATCAGATCACGTTTTTATTTCTACCTGGAACCATTAGTCTTTACTAAGTGAAATGACTTCTTTCACAATAAAAGGAATTGATGTAATAAGTAAATTCTTTGTCTATCAGAATTTAAATAATATACTGGCACAGGTAAATTGAGTGCCTTGTGGTTACCATGGATTGCGTTCATCTCTAAACCTTTGCCCTAATTCTTCCCTTTCTTTTATGTGCCCTCTAAGGATCACAAATTAAAGTTTAATTATGTCTTCATTCATTAAATTAAATGTACATTTTAAAAAGGTACATACGCATGCATACATGTAGGGTTGGTACAGTTCTGCTAAACCTGCTATGTGCTTTGAGAAGGAGTTCACATTTAAAGTGGAAAGATCTGTTGCATCTGAGTCCATCGGGAGCACAGCACACCTCAGGAGGAACAGGAAAGAGGGAGAGCAGAAGATAGGAACCTGCCACCTACTTCCTTCCATTCTTGAACCATATACGTGGTTATTTCTTTGTTAATAAACAGTGGATTCCAGTGTGGAACTCATTGAACAAAAGTCTAGCAGTGATCCAAATAACACCTGAAGCCCAATCACACCATGTGGGACATATGAAATGCTTTGGGCCTGTAACTAGCTGGAGACAGAGAGGGATAATATTTTGTTTTGCGTTCTACTTCACTTTTCTCACCCCCTCCATCTAGCTCTGTGCTTTCCCCTCCTCCACTCTCCTTCCTTCCTTTGTCACTTAATAAGAGAATGATATACCATTCATCAGCCCTACTGCCCCAGAGGCCTGGCACAGATCCTCAAGGGCAGTTTCCAGTGCCTAAGATTCTCCCCACCTCACCACAACCACGACTTGCCCTGTTAGGCTGCAGCTCATCTCTGTTCTTTTGTCCAAAAAAGATCCAAGGCCACTGTCCTGCAGCAGGTCCTGGAGTACAACCAGTGGCGGTCACCCTGCTGGTGACCAAATGGCAAGGGGGATGGCAAACATTTTCTTAAATTTTTAGAGTAAAATGTGCTTAAATCACAAGGATTTTTAAAAACTGAGTACACACTGCAGCCAGCACCAGAAGGCTCCTCATGTACCTTTCTGGCTATTAACTCTGCCCCCTCAGATGCACTTCCCTTACTTCTAACAGTGTAGACTGATGGGCATTTACATAGAAGGACTCATACAGAGTGCTCTCAGACTTCCAGCCTTTGTTGAACACTGATGTGGGATACATCCACACTGTTGTGTGCAGCAGTGACTCACTGGTGCTCACTGCTGAACAGTATTTATTCTGTGGTCTGAGATACCACCTGGGATTTATTCATTCTACACTTTGAGTTGTATCCAGTTTTTTTTTGGCTATTGTGCATCATACTGCTATGCAGATGTTTTAGAACACAGATATTTGAGTGCTGAACATATATCTAGGTGGTGAATCGCTGGGTCGCTGAATCTGCACATGTTGGGCATTGGTAACCACTGCCACATGGCTTTCTGAACTGGTTGTGCCAGTCTACATACTACCAGATGCTGACATAAACTCTGCCATTCTCTTGGCTATTTTTTTCTCTGTACCTTTGATATTCTTCAGCAGACTGTCCCTGCTTTCTATTTTAATAATAATAGTCATTAATTATCTGGCTTTAATGTACTAGATGTGTAATATGCACTGTATAGATTCTAATCAGTCCTGAAGAAACAACTTTGGAATAGGTATTATTTTCATTTAAATGAAAAAACAGATGTAAACTCACAAGATGAGCTTGCACAGGGGACTCAGAGCTACCAAGCAGAACTCCAAAGCCTGTACTGTGAAATCTTCCTGCACTCTCACCCTGTGTTTGACCTAAACTTGATCTGTGTCAACAGATAGGTGGCCAAGATTGACTGTGTGGATGCCTGGGGTTTGGAGCCTGCTCTTCACTCTGTATTGTCTTGCTCCAAGAATGTGTATAGTGCTTGATAAACATTTTAAATGAATAGGGATCAGGTATTTTTTTCTTTTCTCATTCTTCCTTTCCTTCTTTCTTTGCTTCCTTCTTTTTAGCCCCTGCTTCACCAAGTATAAAATATTCAATATGAAAATGTAAAGAATCCTTTGGTAAAAAGTTTACAGCTGGTAAAATGTATCTAAACATCAGATTTCCATATGTACTTTCATAAATATCACATACCATGTGTATTGACTTCACTCCAGGTTGAAATTTCAGTATGTGCTATGAAAGGTCATGGCTGCAGAATTCCAATTATGAATGAAGCTTCAAGAGAGTTTTGTCATCACAAAAAAGAAACAAAAGGAAATAAAGTGGGAGGGAAGAAAGTGAAGGAGAAAAGGGAAAAACTATTTCAGGTTTTCAACAACAAAAAGTATAAGATACAGAACCCATTTCATTATGTCTATGTATATCAAAACATGTGGTATAAAATATACACAATAAAAATGAATATGCATACATAAAAAAATTAAAAAGAGAAAGGTTTCACCTGGGGAGGGACAAATTCCTGATCATTTTAACTTGTCCCACCTACTGTTGTAAGAATGTCTTGCTCATCTCATTGTCCTAATCAACATAAACTCTTCATCTATCAACTGAAGATCCTCATCAGCATAAGATTCTCATCATCATAGGATTTCCGCCACCCTCCAAGTCATTTGATACTCCCTACCATTATTGTATAAACCCAATAAATAGTGACAAGCTCAGAGTCTCTGTCTTTGCAGACTCTGAGGCACTGACTTCCCAGTATCCCATATACTTTAAAATTATGGAAGTCTCTATTGTCTTTTTTTCTTTAGCCCTTACCATCCCCCTTTCTAGGCAGTCAGAGGATTGATCAAACTCTGATAAGGCCTCTTCCTTTATGGCTGAAGAAAATGAAGCTCGAGCATTGTTAATGTCCTATTTATGATGTCATGGTGAGTTGGTAGCAGAATCAAAATGACAGAACTAATTGTTGAGTTTTTTTGACTATCAGTATACTATTATTTCCACCAACTTACATAGCAGCTATTTAATAAATGTTTGAAGTGCATGTGTTGATACATCAAGTGCTTCTTCAGTTATCTAAAGCAGCTCATTTTGATTAATCAACATTGGTGGTTTGTAAGTAATGTTCTGGAAGAATATATATGTATATATAATATACTATACATTATATATGATAATATATAATAGTATTAGATAGAAATTTGGGGCTTCATGACTCCTAGAAAATGATATTCAACTATTTGAACTTAATGAATTTTAAAACAATATCACTTTTCTCCCACGTTAAATATGACAATTCATGAAAATGATTAGGTTTGCTAGGAAAATGTCACAGAAGGTGGTCATGTTAAACATTAAATATTATTACAGCTTAAATGTTATTAAAGTTGCAATTTAGGCTGAAGATTTAAAGAAAATAGAATTAAAATAGTTATCTGAGAAAATTTTTTGCTTCATTTGATGAACTTCAATTGAAAAAAATCAGACACAGGGATTATTTCTGAGGTTTGGGTATGATTCCTCCATCATTGATTAAACATCATCCAACAGGTTGATTTGGGCTTACACTTGGCAGTCCTCATTCCATTATTTGTTGTTATGCCAAGAGCAGAGATTCTTTAATGAAGGATTCTTATTCTGTTTAATCTTTAAATTATTTTTATTTGGGACAGTACAATACTTCACAATTGGTGAGAGATTTTACAGTTGACTTTCATTTTTTTTTGTACTGGAGATCGAACTCAGGACCTTGAGCTTGCAAGGCAGGCAGCAGAAACACTGAGCTAAATCCTCAGCCCTACAGTTGACATTCATAGTTTTTTTTATTTAGTTATATCCACACTCATAACATGGAGCTGATTATTGCTCTATTTAACAATTCTATTCACAGGAATTTTAGTTGTAATAAAACATTTTTCTGACCTCTTTTGTACAGGTTTACAGATAATCTTGGGATAAATGTCAGGAAACCCATATTTGGCAATCATATTTTTGGTGACTAAATAGATAATTTTCCACAGGCTATTGGGTTTACTTTACATGTTGATAATGTATTCACAGGCAATTGCCTACATAAGGCATACATGTATGCCTGCTTAAAGACAGGTGCTAAATGATTTGGTTAGTCAAGGCAATATATTTCAAAAATGTCACCGAAGATCTTCAAATTTAGTCAACCTAGTGCTTCAAAAGAAAGGATAATAATTCATTCACTTCCACTAAACTATTTTTATCCCTATTATTGCTTTTAGGACCAGACTATTTCTGAGACACAGGGGCTGAAATGCTTACAGTTTGTCTTAAAACCTAGAAATGATTTATTCTATTTTTCAAAGGAGCTCTGTGGAGTATGCACTGAAGTAATGATCCTCCTTATTCTTCTGACATAGGTGAATCTTGGAATCTGATTTTTTTTTTCAAATTTGGTGTAATATTAGATTATAGCCTGAGCATTTAAAGCTATAATAGGCTCTTTAAAGTTCACTCCTATTTTATCTTCACCCTTGGGACCTAGAATTGACCTGGAGGCCAAAAGACATCAGATATTGACCTCTGAGTAAAACCTACTGTTCGTGGAGTTAATCCCAGGTTACATTCTCTGAAAACAGATGATAAGATGGAGTTTGGGATGCAACTATTTATTAGGGATCAACATCCATGAAAGAAAGCAGAAAAGTAGAACAAGATAGAGAAAAGGAGAATTTTAAGATAGAGAAAAGGAGAATTTTCAAGCAGAATTCACTAAACTCCAGCCCATCCAGTGGGGAGGTCTGGGGTGAATATTACCTATCAGAATCCCACAGGTTGGGCCAGCACCTTTGCCAGTTACCTGATGCTGGCTGCCTTAGAAAAGTACAATCTTGAGCCAGCTGGCTCTCTACTCCTAAGGTAGATCCATGTTCTGGAACCTAGAAGGAGCTGTCAACTGAAGGTTGCCTTCTGACTGCACTCTCCATAGCCAGACAGCAAGAGTTGCTTTTCTAAACACCTACCACTCTTTGATCTTCCACAAAGGAGATCAACTCAGTTAATCTGAATTTCTGCTAATCCTCCATGTCTCTTTCAGAGATCAAAAGGTTTTATTGCTTAGAATTAAGAAGGTCATAATTTAGACCATGAATGCTAGTGAACAGGGAAATGATTTCTGATGACTCCTCCCACACCTAAAACATGTCCAACAAGTCTGAGTGAGATCCGGACACATTTTCCTCCATTGTCCTTTGTTTTTAGTAGGGTTTCTGTGACACCTGCTTTCTGCGATATGTAAATAAGGTGAATCCTAGTATACCTTTCTGTCCAATTGTATAAGCTAAATGTATTTACCTCAACCAATGAACTAATGTTGAGTGTCTTGGCACTGTACCCTTACCTCTTCTTTCCCAAATCTATATAAACCCTGTTCACCCCCAAGAACGGGCTGATGGCTTTGTGGAGAAATTCCTGATCAGTCCACTTGTGAAATCAACCTGCCTCCAACTTCCAGGGTGTGCTTGATACTCCTCAGGCTGACTCTGTTATGCCACCTACAGCTACAATACTGTGAGGTATATTTGCTACAATAGTAGTAGTACAGAAACAGACATCTTAGTATATCCTGCTAATTTTTTAGATGAAGGCACTGAGTGCCAAAGAGATTGTATGCCTCAGTCAACGTTACATTTCTTGTTCATAGATGGCAAAAATTAGATCTAAAACGTCATAGATAATAATCAAAACTCTACCAGCCTCCAGTACAGCTACACTTTAAAATTACCCTTAAAATTATTCAGTTTTTATCCTGATGTTTTGATCCTAATTATAAGTGAGAATTATTGCAATATGAAGTGATACCCTTGGGTACTGCCCAGATTGCTGTTTATTTCAATGGTAGAGAGAGCAGTGACATCTAGAAAAGTGACAAAGAGCTGTACAGACTTGAAATAGTCGATTAAGGTGTTTCTCATCTGAAGAATATCCTTTTAAATAAAAAGCCATTTTAGTAATTAGCACTCCAATGGACAAAAGGACATCATTAACAAAAGGCAATTACAAAATATATTAAATTACTATGGCAAAAGATCACAAATTATTCCTTAAAAAACACATTCCCTAGAGCTACACATAAATAATTAGCAATAAGGTCACCCTTAGGTTAATAGTATGTTTGCATTATAAGTTTCAAGCTTTAAAAAAAAGAGTCTTTTCAGGACCAGAGTAACAGTCTTATTTAAATAGAAAGAAAGCAGAGGTTTTGCCATTAAACAGTGCTTTCCAGCCCTAGATAATAACCGTTTTCTATATAAATCAAGTTCTAAAGTAAATCTAGTTTTAAGAAATGCCTTTGTCAGTTTCAGAGCAAACAAGTTCTTTGTATCTTGTTTAGGGGCACTCTCTTTTTCTCTTTTTGGTAAAATAATCCTTTTTATTCTTAGCAGTCTGTTAAATCTCACATTGTACAATCTGAGTGAAGAGAGAAGAAATACAGCTCATATTGCAAGGTTAAAGCAATGGGGACACTAAAGTTTTTGCATTCAAACAGGTAGGTTTAGGCCTAAGTTCTTGGATTCTGGGTGAACTGAAATGTCAGGAGGATTAAAATTGTTTTGTAGACTGCTACTGGAAGAATTTAATAATGCATAATGTGATCAAATATGTCTCAACATATTTGATTTAGGGAGTGTAATCTTTGTAATAATTGCAAAACAGAAGCAGTGTTTTTATGTTTGTTTTTACTTTTAGTATTAAATATAACATGACTTTCAAAGTAATTTAAAATTTGATCTAGTTTTATAAAATAAGATTATTTACATTTGAATCATCTTTTTGTAATCTCAAACTTCATGTATCATTAAAATTATTCTTTCTTTTTCAGTGAAATCACTTTATTTCCAGGTCATTTTTCATGAGAAATTCCAAGCACTCCTTAAGTTTCTCTTTCCAGGTGTTTATGGTAAACATTCTACAAAGGCCATCAGTATAAACATTCAATGACCACTTTAGAATATTTGTCTGTTCAATAAAGTCATCCTGGCAATTTCTCATTACCAGCGCTGCCCATGGGACTCTAGTACCAGCTTCAATCCTATCTGTGGAGTTGGTCACTTGGGTTTGATATTCTTTGATGCAGTTCTTCATACCAAGAATAGACCTAAAAAAAAAAAATAGACCTGGACATGTTTCTCAGTTCCCAATAGTGAAAGCAGAACATAGATTGAAATTTTAAACAATGTATATGTGGATTGAGGGAAATTACAGTAGATTATTTTATACTAGTCAAGAGCAAATCTAGGCACATCCTTTAGAGTACCCATGAAATGGGCTTGCCTATTTGCTCTTAATTTAAACAGCCAGCTTTTCTCCCTCGAATGAGACACATTACTGTGTCTATGCTACCTTAACTGTAGGCTCTATTTTACTGCAAGACTGGAGAAGGAAAAAAGAAATATGCTGTATTGTTACTGTTAACTAAAAAAATTCATTTCCAAAACCATTATTTTCCTGCATTGACATTGTCTAATATGTTAATCATGATATTTGCATTGATTTGAAGGAATTCCTCTCATGTGTTGTAACCGTGCCCTGTGCCCTCAAAGCAAAATAGCTGTATCAGTTCATTTTAACTGGTCTTATATAACACTATATCCAATTCATATCTCACCATCAAACTCAGTTCAACCCCATTTTATAGTGGTCATTTATTTCCAGTCATCCTCATCACAGCTCTGAGTGTCTTGCAGACTACCTCTTAGGGAGGTATGAAAAAAAATTTATGTGCATATATATGCATATTTGTCAAAATACTTACAGATAAAGCATTATTTTTCCCAAGTAAGTATCATATTCATCAGAGGCAATAACCAAATGAAGTCATGTGACTTCTACATTTCTTAGTATGGAGTACCTGCATTCAAGTTACTTAATTTCATTCTGGTCTCCTCCATAATCAGTAAAACAAAACAAACAGTACTTTTAGTTCTTAAGTAATAGTTTTGCTGTCCACAAATCAAAAGTTCATAAAAATTTCTATTACCAGTAATTTTTGCTACTTTAGCTGTCTGTGTAGAAAAACCTCAAAAAAGTAAATGTTGATTGTTTCATGTTAAAATTCTTTTGATCCTTATATAACTGTATTACTCCTAAAGTCCTTCACTTTTGAAACATACACTTTCAAGATTCTCATTCCAATACAGCATAGTATTTTGGTCTCTTTACCGATAGGGGATGGGAGAAAATATTTTTAAATTATCATAGGATATATATAAAACTTTATTTCTAGTAAAATAATGAAACTTGTATAATATTTTGCAGTTTATAGTACACATCTCACCAGACTGATTTATGTACAAAGATCTAAAATTTTATAGAATAAAGTAATAAGTAATTTTCTTAATAGGAATATAACTCACTATTAACTATTTACATTCTATGTGTTCAAGTAAATACTTTATTAAAGCACTAGGTTACTGAAACAAATTTAATTATATGTATTGGTTACATTTTGCCTTGTAACAAAACATCCTAAAATTTAGTGACTTAAAACACCAACATTTACTTAGTTTCTGATTTTGTAGGGCAGCCGTTTGTGCTGGATTCAACTGAATGGTTTTGCTAGTATGGTCAGGCTCAAATGAACTCTGCTTATTTGCTTGGTGCTATCTGTAGTAAGCTTTGGATTAAGTGGCAGATTGTTCTTGGGTAACTCAGCTAGCACATTTTACTATCTCTCATCTATGTATACTCTATCATTCCACATGCTACCCTGGGCTTGTTGACATGGCAATGCTTTAAGAGTTTCCAAAAGTAGTCAAATGTAACAACATCTAATTCACAAACACTTTGAAAGCTTCTGCATGTATCATGTTTGATGACATTCTATTGCTTGAAACAGATCACATAATCAAGTTCAGGGTAGCAGTGACTGGACTTCAAAAATCACTATGGCAAGGTCTCACAGAATGAAAGAAATACTTTTTTGTTGTAAATCTACCACACCAGGAAGTACATTATTTCAACTATAAAATAATGTTTTTTGCTCGCTACACTAAATTATTCTTAAGTATTCTACTTAGTAAGGTAAAACATCACTAAAACATCTTGTTTCAAAGTATTTGACTTTTATTTAGTCAATCTTGGTAATTGGAACCCAATCTATTCCACTCTATGCATTTTTAGGGGATTACAAAACAATCTATATCTGCAGTCCTATACGTATATTCAACCATTTATTACTATATTTTTGACTTGGGAATTGGTAATACAATGGCTAAAAGTACCTCTAAAAATGTTCATTCATTATTTTGGCAAGAAAGAGCAGCTGGAGAGAATTCTAGTCCATGCTGATAATTGTAATTTCAAGGTGTTTAACCTTCTAGTAAAACTATTTGACAGCTTAACATCTCTCCGTTTTTGCTATTGCAAGATGTCAATAGTTGTGATACACATTATTTGAAGACAAACTATTTCCCATATCAATATTTTTTATTTGGGCAAATTTTATGTCATTTGTATTTTTTCTCAAATTGGTGATGATTTCTTAGTGTTGAAAGTTATTTGGAAATAGAAGATAATAATAAGTTTCTAGAGAGATTTAATCATCACATAGAAAAGAAAAATAATAACCTCACTCATGAAAGTGTTTTCTAGATAGTCTGATAATTAAAGAAATTACAGCTGTCATGTGGAAGAAGTTTTAGTAAGAAGAAACTTGATCTCTATGACAAGACAACTTTATATTAGTGCTTAAATTTGTGATAAATTATATTTAAGTGGGTTATAAAATGGTATACTTTAATATGCTTTGATTTCAATCCAAAAAAGATGACATACAATAAAAGTAAGTTTTAACTTAACTTTGTTAAATGTAGTTCCTAATATTCTTTAATCAGAAAAATGAATTTAAAGGTGAAAGTCAGATAGATATATGTCTTCATATGTTTGTATGTGTGTCTATACCAGGCTGTTTTTCTATGTCTATGTCCATATCTGTGTGTATGTCATATGCCTATGTCTGTGTGTCTATCTATCTTTTTATCTCTCTATCTACCTATTTATGTTGAGCAAGACTGGGCTATGTTAAGGTGAGAATGCTATTTACAGCATATAATTTATGAAGATTCAACCTATTTGAGGGAACCAGCTTGGATTTACCAGGAAAATATAAGAAAATTCATAAGTATAAAATAGTTCAAAATTCAAATTTTCAAACTTGGTTACACTAGAGCAGTGATCTATGAGCCATTTATTTGTTTAATCATTAACTATGGAATCTATGTGTCAGACACTACTAAATATTGAAAATAATCACAAAAGAATAAGGAACAAGGCTTACTCAGATGCCATGTGTATGATTCGATAAGACTTCCAATCTACTCTGACTACCTCCTTTAAAAAGAAATTCAGGCTTATGTAATTATCGTTGAGCTGGATCTTGGCAAAGTATGATATTCAAGTAGAAATATATACTATATATATATATATATATATATACACACCTTAAACATTTCACAGTTTTAGGGATAAATATGACCTGTATTAATGTAGGTACACTAAAAGATTATAAAACCAAAATTGATGTTAATTATTTTATACATTCTTTTTTTTGCAATTTAGGTGTGTTTCATCCTTGTCTATAGCTTGGGGTGTATTATTCCTCTCTTCAAACTTATGGCTTAAGCTTGCCTTTGAATAAAGTTCTAAGCACTCACCAAGTCTATAAGGATTTTCTCTAATTTAATCTCAAAAATTTCAATATGTTTTCCTATTTATCATTTTTATATCCTGAACAAGTCCATATTCATATTTTTCCTCCTTATTGTATAGTTTATTATTCTTTCATTTTTTTCTATTTTCTGCTTTTAACCTGGAATTTCTTTTTTCTAATTTCCTACATGTTAGCCTTTTTTTCTGATTGAAACCATAGTTCAGTTATTATCTGCTTAAAAATATTTTGGTTGATTTTCCTGTCAGAAGAAGCTCCTTTATGCAGTAGGTATCCATTAAAAATTTGTTGAACAAAATAATCATATTTAACTCTTTCCTTTGTACTTATTTAATTTTGGATATTATAGGTTAGCTGATGTGTTTTTCACCCATTAGTTTGTAAGTTTTGCGAGGGATAGCAGCATACATTGTTCATTTTTGTAGGATTTAGTCACATTATGTTCAGCTCAATAGGAAGGTAAAAATTAAACTGAATTCAGGGAAATTTTTAAAACTAAGGTAAAGTCAAAATACTTTAATATGGCTAAAAACAAGGAAGGTAATTTTGGATGTCAGTACGATTTTCAAAGACAAAAGACTGTCCATTCTATTACTCCCTTGCCCTTGACAGTAAACATATTCCTGGGATATTCTGAAACAACTTCTGCTTTGAGTCGCTGTTGAATTTTTCATCTCATGTGTGCAATCTATTTAAAATAAGAAGACCAATGAATGAAGTTCATTGAATGAAAGTTCACAACTAATTCATTTTTTGATCTGATTGTGGTCAAGTTATTTAATGGCACAGTTTTTCTGATCTCTAAGTGGGCATGATAGTATCTACTTTGATTATCTCACAGCCTTGCTGTGAGAATTAAATGTAACAAAACATTTGTGTATGTTTGAAAACCAAAAAGCAAAGGGGCATTATTCCACATTTCCTTAGAAATGTCTTTAATCTTCTCCAAGACTCTAGGAGGCCATCAAGGTTTAACATTTTGGAGAATCAACATACTTTTTAGGAAGAAGGCCAACACATCTCTCATAGAAGGCCCACTTATCTACCTACCTGATTGTTTTCTGTTTCCCCAAGTTACTTTGTATGATAACATTTTTCCCCCTTCACAGAAATGACCTAAATTTGTAATAATGGATTAGCTTATTTAATTGTTTATTTTCTATTTTTAAGTTTGTAGGTTTGCCGAGAGTGTAAATTAACTTTCACTCCTGAAAAACAATGTCTACAGATTAATTCACAAGTGCTCAATGCATTTTTGTTGAGTGAAAAAGTAATGGAGGCCTCCCATTTGCACATGAAGAAACATAAAATTTCTTATACAAATGGAGACTCTGAACATCAACCTGGGATCTTTGATTTTGTGGCCCGAGCCTCTGAAATAGTCTGATGTGAATTACCAACAGATCCTACTGTGATAAATAATGACAAGTTGGTGCATTTCATGTAATGTGTGTGTGTGTGTGTGTGTGTGTGCGCCCTCTCAATGATTTGGGAAGAATTAGAGCTGCCTCCTTGCCACACTGGAGAGGAACCCTTCTGGGAATGTACACTGCAAGGAGGCAGATTATGCCTTATTTGTCTCAGAACACAGCAATTACAATTCAGACTTCTGAAGGGAAGGAAAATGAGGGTTCCGAAGGATGCCATTTGGCAGACCTCAGCAATGCTGTGTCTTTGGAAATTGGATGCCTGCCAGAAGCACTTGCCCAGCACTAATTGCAGAGTACCTGAACTTTTATCCATTATCTGTTCTGCTGTACAAAAACTTGAACACTCTGACGAATGGTTTGCATTTTTCCCAGCAGCTTCAGGACAGGAGGAAAATCCTTTCATTTAATTAGGCTATTATTTTCCATTTTGAAGCTTCAATAGAGACTTAGAAACAGATGCCAGTTTCTCTTCATCCTCTAGGCCAAAGGAAATCAGAATAACTGCTACTGAGGAAAGAAAGATAAGGCCCTGTCAACAAGGTCATTAACTTGCCTCTACCTGGGTAGTCAAGAAACAGATGTTAATTACCTAATTGTACAGCCCCAAACTAAAAACAGCTTAATTCCTGGTTGGGCTTTTGTTGATGGCTGGTTAATACTTTCTGCTTGTTCTTCTATGTCTGGAAATCTCTCTCTCTGTCTCTGCCTTTGTTTCTGTCTTTACTTATCTATTTTAATAGTGGGATTTGTTTTTGCTCTTTAAAGTTACTGACATTACTTATTATATAGTCTGTTTGGATTGCTGTAACAAAAATACCATAAACTAGATAACTTGTAAAGAAAGAAATGTATTTCTTACAGTTCTGGAGGCTGGGAAGTCAAAGATCAAGACTTGGTTAGGTGCCTGGTGGGGGCCTCTCTTCTGATTTATAGATGGAACCCTGTATATATTTCCTCACATGGTGTTGTAAGGGTACAAAGCCCATTTATGAGAGTTTCACCCTCATGCTCTAATCACCTCCCACACTCTTCACCTTCTAGTGTTATCACATACATAAGAAGATTTCAACATATGAATGTTTGAAAGCCTCTCATTACAGATGACACTGTTCAGGCAATTTGCTTTCCCCAAAGTCATTGTCAGCAGTCAAGACGATGGCTAATCTTCACATTGGGTCTGAGGTGTGATCATTTCCTTTTGTAAGACATGGCCCTATTCTCCTACCTTCACACAAAGTTCACAACATCACTTTTACCGAACAAGACAAGAAAAAAACAAACATTTCAGACATTTACCTGAATAATTCACTTTAGAACTCACTGTATTTAATAACAAGAAGCTTTTTGTTTGTAGGACATTTGTTGGATTGTTGATTTTAGACAAGGTAGTAGTGAGAGGAAACTGGGAATTGTGGTTGGACATGGGAATGAGGTATTTTTGTGGAATCAGAAACATACTCCTTTTGCAATACATTGCTTTGATTGTGATATTTAGGAAGGACCGATTGGCTTAATGGCTACAGGTCAGATGACTGAAATGAGAAAGTATTTAAAGTACATGGGAAGTACAAGGCTGCAACTGGAATTCTTGTGGAGAGGGTAATACAACTCCAAAGCCATAACTGGCCATTTTGTGAGGTAGTTTTCAGGCAAGTTCTAGGACACTTAGATTGACTTTTTCAGTAAGAAAATTCTTTAAGTGAAAGTAAAATGGAAATTGATATATTTTCAGTTCTGTTGTGCCCAGATTGCGAAGTCCCAAAAACCACCAGGAGGCCGTTTCCGATGTAAGCACACGAGGGTCATTTATTCAAGCTTAAGCAGGGACTCTCAACTGTCACTGATGCAGCGGGTCAAGATTGAGAGCCACGAGTTCCAAATTAGTGGGGTTTTTATAGAGCTTACGGCAAGGTTTGGAGATTTTCCATTTAGCAATTACAATGATTGGTCGGTGCTTAACATGCATGAAATGTATATTTCTGATTGACTAAACTCATCGGGGGGTAGGGGGTGATTACTTGTAGGTTTTACAAAGGAAAAGAGGGACAAAGGTTAGTGGTCGACTGTCACGTATTGATGGCCAGCAGACATGGTGACTAATGGTCACGACCACCCAGTATTGACAGTCAGCACATTGACAGATTGTTCTTACAGATAGTGGGCCCAGGATGTCCATTTCCTGGGTAAACAGATGGCTGAGTAATAAACTTAGGAATCTTGTGTTACAGATTGTGTCTTTTGTCCCAGATCAAGCACATTTTAACCATTAACTTGTGAGAGACTATGGAAATGGAGGATTTTAGCAAAATGGAGTCACTTTGGTCTCATAGTTCCTTCAGGCCCATGTAAGCAGATTCAATAGTTTTCTGTTGGATCAAATAATTTATTTTGACTGTCAAATATGAGAGGAAGTAAACTCAAATTCTTATGTGGGCCAGCAATGTAATATAAATGAACAAAATAGCCTAGATATTAGAATATTTCTAGAAGAATTTGAGCTAAATTTCATTTTTCTTACTTTGCTGGACTTTTAAATATAAGAATTTTTTTCTTGTTCATAATTTTACTACAGGGAAAAAATACTGACACAAGGACAACTGCCTGGGGGCTGGGAAGCACAGCAAGAAGAAGTGGACTCAGGAGTGCAGGGCCTCTGTCCAGTCATTCCGCCATGTGGCTAAGAGTTGCCCTGTGAGATTGCAAGCTCGGTCCAGCAACTTAGTTTATTTTTCTCAACAGAAGTTACAGAATTTAATTTTTTATGGAAACTCCTGATTTTTAAATTATGGCTGTTAATTCAACTTTTATGTGCTACTTTTGCCATTATATACATTCCTCAATTCAACAATAACATAACAATCTCAGCATCCTTTGTTCTTAGCTCAGAACACATTTCCCAGAGGCAGAGAGTGGGGTGTGATTTATGTTGCCCGAAGCCCTGGAAGATAATTTCCTAGTGAGTTGGTAAACAACTCTTTTTTTTTCTTTTACCTAGAGCTTAACTGATTATTTCTCTTTTGCCACAGGCCTGTGAAAATTCCCCTTTGATGTATCAAGGGATGAGGGAAGTATAATATTTTGGTTTACTGTTCAATAGATTTCAATGTCCATATGTCAAATCACTATCACCCAAACATAACATATATGTGAAAAGAAATGACTACTAGACATGCCCAGAAATACTGTTTAGAGAAAAAAGTTCCACTTTCGTAACAGAAATTTCAGGAATATTTAAAACACTTTTAAAACTATAATTATGAGGAAAGTACAATTAGAAGGCTGATAATCTTTTACCAACCCACCACTTATAAAAATGAAGGGACATTTAACAAACAAAATACAAAATGCAAAAACAAAAACAAAAAATACAACGAGGAAACCCAAACACTTCATAAGAATTTTCCAAAAAAAAAAAAAAAAAGTTTTGATACCAAACAGAGTAAGCCAAAACTGCTATTTTACTGTTATTTTTCAAGTATGTTAATCAAGGGATATACATTATAATAAAATTATGTGCAGTGGAAGAAAACCCAGAATTTAAAAGAATCATGCATAGTGGACTTTTCAGGAAGCTTTCAAGCAGTTTTAACATCTATTCTTGGATTTAAGGAAAACTTTCAAGTTAGCCTATTTGAGGGAGAGTAAGTTTTCATATTTTAGATTCATTTTCTTTTGCTCGGGTTGTAAATTGCTTCTTGTCATTATGACAAGAATATTCAATAATGGCAAAGCATTTTTAGACTATGAATTGTTTTTATGGCACATTCTGAACATAGGTTAATAGGGTGCATTCCTAAAATGCTGATGCTTTTAGGAATCATTAAAATTCACACTTTATTTTCTGGGCCAAAAAATGACTATTATATGATTTAGTGGAACATTTAACTATTTTCCCTTCCCTTATCATCTCTCTATCTCATCAGATGAAGTTGTCCCACTGCTATCTATCAAATGTGGATCTTTTTATAAATCTAGTGACAAATCCCCCATATTCCAATTATCTATGGCTGCATACAAACCAGCCCAAATCTTATGACTTAAAAGAACAACCAACCATTTTTAATTGAACCTGCACATGTGCATGGCTCTGAAGAGATTGTTGATCTCTGTTCTCTTCAGGATCTGTTGCTGAGTCTGTACTGGGCCTAAGGATTCCACTTTCAAGTGGTTCCTTTAGAGGGTCTTGGTATTGATTATTGTCTGTAAGCTCAGCCTAGGCTGGAAGCAAAGGAAATTGGTGTCTCACTTTCTCTCTATGAGAGCCCTCACATCATGGTAATTGTATTTTTCTAGGAAGGAAGTGCAAGCTACCAGTGTTTCAGTGACTAGTCCTAGAGAATGGAGTCCATTTAGACCTAAGAAAAGGGAACATGGAACTCACAAATTGATGAAAGAAATGTAAAAGAAAAAAATTATATTTGCCTACCTTTTAAATTTCATTTCCTGCCACTACCATTCCTCATGCTATCTATATTCCCCAACCCCATCTCCAACTACTTCACGTGCCTGTGGATCTCAAACAAATTATTGTTTTCCTCTCCTCCTTCCCCCAACCTAGCTCCTCCTCCTCCTTCTTCTTTTAAATATTTTCCCCTTGCTTTCTTCCTAATCATCCAGAATACTATTCATTTGGTTAACATTTAATGGTATTTCAAGAATAAGCCAAAGTATGCTATTTTATTTGAAATATTTCCTAACTCCCTTCACTACCTAGCTAGAGTTAATAATACTTTTCTGGATGCCTACTGTGTCATCTAAATATATTGCTTCTTGGTCAGTTTTAGCATAAAGCCTAATGCATCGTGAGACTTGAACAATCATCTGTCAAATGAACTAACTAAGAGGAACTAGGAAGAACTATTGAGAAATTGAGTTTGTAATAATCCTGGAGTTCAATTCTGTCTCCATTCTCCAGCATTTGTGTCACTTTGGACAAGTTGCCAAATTCAGTTTCCCTTACCTGGTTTTCTTCACTTCTCAAAAAAAGTAAACATGTCTGTTTTAAAAACTTCACAGGGACACATGAAAATAAACATTGTATATAAAACACCATATATATATATATATATATATATATATATATATATGCTAGTGAAATACATAATTTTAAAATTATCTTTAGTGAAAAGTTAATTTTTTCTTTGTAAAATACTTAACCAGACAAAATCACCAAGTCTTGACCAAAACCATTATTCTAGGAAATAAATCATTATGTTATTTTACTGAAGTTATAAATCTTTCAAAAACCTCCTTAAAGAAGCAAACCTTTGGACCCTTGATTAAAATCCAGATCCTGAGAAATGTGCCCAGCTGTGCAGTTATCATAGGAAAATAGGGCATGCTGTGCTTTTGTAACTCACCTATCTTGAGTTGCACACATTTGTAAGAAAAAATCAATTCTGCCAGTTCTGAAGAACATAGAGAAAGAGGTTTACTTTAATTTGTAGTGTAGTTTGAAAAAGAGTACTTGAAATATCTTTTCCTTATGTGATGGCCCTTCTGGTGATAGTGCCTGTGAAAGCTGCTGTCTTTAAAATGATGCTACTTCATTTGAAAGCAAGTAGATCTTTCCATTATGTGGAAAGAATGAGAAAAATGTTTTCAGAGAAATTATTAACCTCAAAGATAAGACTGGGGAGGGAAAGGAAAAAGTGAGGTGGGACTGTACATGAGGAAAATGTGTTTCCTGGCACATGACTTTCAAGGAAAATGGACTAGACAAGTTCCATTTAAAAAAAGTTGTGAGTTCAGAGTGCATAAGAGCAATTCAAGGAGAATGCTCTGTGAGAATGGAGGTGTGTGTGTGTGTGTGTGTGTATTTGTGCCTATGTTTGTGTGTGTAAGATCATTTAGAGTGAGTATAGAAGGAAGCTTCAAAATTAGAGTAAGGCAGTCCAGAGAGGATTATGTGCAGACTGCTGTATGTATGGAGGAGGAGTATACAAAAGAGCAACATTTTAAAGGAAAAACTGTTATAACATTGTAGAGAAAAGGAAAGGTGATTTTTTTATAAAGGTGTCTGTAATCCGAGCTGTAAAGTCATATATCTAAAGGGAATTGCATGAAATCAAAAGGCAGGAGTGAGTTCTAAACAATATACATACAGAAAAGACAGTAAAGAAATAATATATAAAGCAAAAACAATGTAGTCCTCTAACATGGTCCCCCTTGTTTTGTATGAACTTTAATTATTTCATTATGTGGGGATATTACTACAAGTTGTTCTGTGTATATTTTATATTCTTGACAATTAATGTACACCAATGACATTTGTTAGATTGAAGCCTAGTTTAAAATTAAAATATTATTGGGCTTGAGGAACTAATTACTTTTTAATGAATAAATTATTAAAATTTTAATTGACAACACATGTGTGTGCATGCACACACACATATATAATTATAGATATTCATATATTACAGTGTAATATTACCTCACACAAAAGAGATGTAATTGAAATATATAGTGAATGTTTTCATTTTTAAAAGACACATCACCATTAATCTCCCTCAAAATACTACCCTTCCTTTGAAGACACTTATCCCATTGTTTTTGCCACTCACTGAAGCAGTTCTGGAAGTCCTTTTTTGTGTGGTTTTTATGAAATGTGATAAAAATATGGCAAATGCTGCTGCCAAGTGCCATCAGATGGAAAGGCAAGTTCATAAAAACATTACAGTGTGTCCTCATCCATCTTATTCACCCAATCTGGCACTGTGTAATTTCTGGCTCTTCCCCAAAGTAAAAATGACCATGAAAGATAGATGATTTTAATTCATTCAGGACATAGTAGCAGCCATAACAGTATAATACATGAAAAAGAATTTCTAGAATGGCTTCAGAAAGTGTCAAGAATGATGAGATAAGTGTGTTTGATGTGAGTATTTTAAATGGGACTAAGAACAATATGTCTTTTACTGTAACAATTTTTAAAAATTTAAACATTCACTACATTTTTTATCACACTTTGTATAATGTGCAGTAGTCAAGTCAGAGTAGTTAACTTACCTAAAATTTTTATGTCTTTGCATTGGAACAATCACAATCCTCTTTCCAAATATTTTGGAATATAAAATGAATATTATTTTTTCTAATTACCCAATTTTGATATGGGACATTAAATTTTAAGCCTACCTAATGGTATATTTATGCCTTTTAAATAATCCTTCTCTATACCCACTCCTTCTACCCTTCCAACCTCTTATAACCATTACTATACTCTTTGAGAACAACTTTATTAATTTTCATGTACATATGAATGAAAACGTGCTATTTTTCTTTTTGTGTCTGGCTTATCTTATGTAACATACTGTCTTCTAGCCTTATCCATCTTGCCACACATTTTCGAAAAAGAAAACAGATTTCATTCTTTTTTAATGTCTGTATAATATTCATGTATATGTATATTTAGATATATACTAATTTTTAAAGACTCATTAGTCTGTTGATGGATACCTAGATTTGTTCCATATCTTGGTTATTGTGAATACTGCTATAATAAACACCAGAATGTAAATACTTCTGTATACTGATTTCCTTTCCATTTAATGTGTATTCAATGTGTATATTCAATAGTGAAACTGCTGGATCATATGGTAGTTCTACTTTTAGTTTTTGAAAAAATTCTATACTGTTTTCCATAAAAGCTATACTAATTTACATTCTCACGAACAGTATATAAGAATTCTCTTTTCTCTACATTTTGCCAACATTTGATTTTTCTGTTTTGATGGGAGTACTTCAAACTGAGAGTAGATTATATTGCTGTATGCTTTTTGGGATTTTTTTTGCATTTTCTTGATGCTTAGTGATTAATAGTATTTTAAAAATCTTGTTTACCATTTGCATGCCTTTTCTTTTCAGTACCTGAGATAGAACCCTTTGCACTAGGCCATATCCCTAACCCTTTTATTTTTATTTATTTTTAAGACAGGCTAGTAGTATATTGCTAAATTGGCCAGGCTGGGCTGAAACTTGTGATCCTTCTGCCTTGCCTATCAGAGTGCTGGAATTACAAGAATACACCACCATGTCTGGGTGTATATCATTTTTTTTTCAGAATATCTATTCAGATCACTTGCTCAGTTTTAAATCAATTATTATTTTCTGCTGTTGAGTTTTTGAGTTGCTCATATAATATATTCTGGGTATTAATCCTTTGTCTGATGAATAGTTTATACCAAGTATAGTGGCATATGCCTGTAATCCCAGCACTTAGGAGGCTGAGGCACCAGGATTTCCATGAGTTCAAGGGCAGCCTGTGCTACATAGTGAATTCAAGGAGAGCTTGAGATACAGAGCAAGATCCGGAACAAAACAAAACAAAACAAAAAGAATAGCCTGCAAATCTTATATTTATTAATCTTTTAATATTATTGGTACATTTTAGATATACAATATAATGACATTCATCATTGGAAATTTGCACCTTTACATAATGTCTCTTGGTTCTTATTTTTTCCCCATTCCCCTGCCCTCCCTTCAACCCCTCCATCCCTCCCTATTTACAAAGACTTTGTTTCCATTTTTCCATTTTCTCATATTAATTCCATTCCCTTCTTTCCTTTACCCTACCCCTCCCACTTCCCCTTCCCCTTTGCACCTTTTCTTCCTATTTCACATTATCTATTATACCTGTTAGTCCTTACTTACACTTTCAGTTTCTCACACTGGAGAAAACTATTCAGTATTTACATGTGTGTCCTATTTATGTCACTGAAGAGTATCGTCTCAATGCACATCCATTTAGCTATAAATGTCTTTAATTTCTCATTTCTTAAGGCTCAGTAGTACTTCATTTTATTTTAAAAAAAAACGCATTTTCTTTATCCAGTCTCCAGTTGATGGGCAATTGGGCTGCTTCCAAATTTTACCTATTACAAATTGTACTGCTATGAACATGGGTACACATATATCACTGTTGCATGATTCTTTTAATTCCTTTGGGAAGATCCCCAGCAGGGGAATAGCTAGGTCAAATGGGACTCCCAGTCACAGTTATTTGAGGCATGTCCATACTGATTTCCACAGTGGTTGTACCAGTCTACACTCCCAACAGCAGTGGAGCAGGGTTCCTCTTTCCCCACAGCCCCACCAGCATTTCTTATTGGTTGATTTCTTGATAGCAGCCATTCTTTCTGGGGTGAGGTGGAATTTCAGCATTGTTTTCATTTGCATCTCTCCAGTGACCAGTAATGTTGAACATTTTTTCATATGTTTATTTGTTACTTTTACTTCTTTGCCTGAGAAATGTTTGTTCATTTCAGATGCTCATTTTTGAATTGGGCCTTTATATTCAGGGGTCTGATTTTTTGGAGTTCTTTATATATTCTATTCTATTCTATTCTATTGAGAGGGAAGTAATACTCCTGAATTCATTCCTGGAAGCAAGCATCATCTTGATCTGAAAAGCAGAAAAAGACCCAACAGAAAAAGAGAACTATAGGCCAACCTCACTAATGAACATAGATGCAAAAATCCTAAATAAGATACTAGCAAATAGAAGGCAGAAGATCATCAAGAAGATCATACACCCTGACCAAGTGGGATTCATTTCCGGGATGCAGGGATGGTTCAACATATGCAAATCAATAAATATAGTACACTATATCAATAGAGCCAAGGACAAAAACCATATGATAATCTTAATAGATGAAGAGAAAGCATTTGACAAAATTCAACATACATTTATAATAAAAACCCTAAAAAATTTGGAATAGACAGTCTCTACCTCAATCTGATAAAAGCCATCTAAGAAAAACCAACAGCCAATATCATACTAAATGGTCAAAATATGAAGTCCTTCACATTGAATGGACCTGTGTGGAGCTGAAAAGAATTTGTATTCTGATTTTATGGGGTGGAACACTCTGTAATCATCTATTAAGTTCATTTGTTCAAGAGTTTGAGTTCTAGTATTTTGTTGCTTGTTTTGTGTGTAGTTGATCTATCTATTTGTGACAGTGAGGTACTGAGGTGCCCCACTACTATTGTATTAGTGCTTATTTGGTTTTTCACATCCATTTGTATTAGTTTTATTTAGTTGGGCACACTAGTGTTTGGTTTATATATGTTTACGATTGTCATCTTTTGTAGTGTCCTTCTTTGTCTCTCTTAATCAGTGTGGGTTTGAAATCCATTGCAAAGAGGATAGCTACTCCTGCTTTTTTTTGGATTCCCATTGCATGGAGTATTGTTTTCCACCCTTTAACTTTCAGTCTATGAGTTTCATTTTGAGTTGTGTGTTTCTTGTATGTAGCATATTGTTGGATCTTGCTTCTTGACCCATTCTGCCAGTCTATTTCTTTTGATTGGTGAATTGAGACCATTTACATTTATGGTTATAACTGATATGTATTGACTTATCATTGTCATGACTTTTTCTTTTTATTGGGTTCTCCCCCTTTACATTTAATTTCTTGTCCTGCATGATGGGTTCATTCTGCTTTGCTTCCTGAGGTTGTGATCCTCATTTTCTGTTCCTAGGATATTGTCTAAAATTTTTTGGAGTGCTGGTTTGGTATTCACGAAGTTCCTAAGGTGCTCTTTGTCATGAAAGTATCTTATTTCTCCATCAATTTTGAAAGATAATTTTTCAGGGTACATCAATCTGGGTTGGAGACTGTTTTCCTTTAGGGCATGAAATATGTCACTCCAAGCTCTTCTTGCCTTGAGGATTTGCATTGAGAAGTCTGCTGTGATTCTGATGGGCTTTCCTTCGTATGTGATTTGTTTCTTTTCTCTAACTGCTTGTAGAATTTTGTACTTCTGTTGGGTGTCTGGAATCTTAACTATGATATGTCTATGTATAAATTTTTTTGATTAAGGCTATTTGGAGTCCTATATGCCTCACTTATCTGTATGTCAAGTTCTTTTCCCTTGGTTGGAAAGTTTTCTGCAATCACTTCTATAAACAGTTTTTTTATATTGTCTGCACTCTCTCTTGTTTCTTCATTGACTCTGATCAGTCTTATGTTATTCTTCTTTGCATTGTCTAACAGCTGCTGGATTGATTTCTCATGGTCCTTTACCATTTTAAAGAAATTTTTCTTTTCCTGGTCACTAATTGCAATCTTATCTTCTATATCTGAAATTCTCTCCTCAAATTGGCTCATTCTGTTGAGTAAAGTTTCAATGGAGTTTTTAATCTCCTGGAAATCTGTTTTGATGTGTTTTATGGATTCCATTCATTTTCTATGCTGGGATTCCACCATCTTCCTCAGCTCCTCTATTTTTTTAATCTGTGTCCTCTCTAGATTTATTAATCACATCTTGTACTATGGACACAATCTCTGCTGTTATCTGAGAAATTATTTCTGATTTTATTTTTTCCAGATCCTCTTTTTTTGCCAGTTCAGGGAGTCCAGGTGGTAGAGTATCAGATTGTTCCACCTGGTTTCCCTTTGGGGTTGCTTTAGGTGGTCTGGTTTTGAGACTTGTTTATGAGTCTTCTCATTTCAATGGTGTGGGGGGGGTATATGTGTGGTGCTGGTGCCCATGCGGCTCACCTCCTTGGGACTGGAGGTGGTGTTACAGAGGCCGGGAAGATTCATCCCCTCTGTGCTGGTGGCAGCTCTGCTCCTTGGCACTCTATTATATTGTATTCGATAACATTTCTCTCTATTGATCATTTTCTTTGCTGTATAGAAGCTTTTAACTTGATATAATCTCATTTGACTTTTTTTTGCCTTTGTTTCTTGTGTTTTTGTGGGTCTTATCTCCCAAAGTTTTGCTAGTACTAATATCCTGAAGAGTCACTCCCATATGTTTTTCTAGTAGTCTCATAATTTCAGATATTACATTTAAGCTTTTGATCCACAGTAAATAGCCTTAGGTATATGATGAGATAGGGAAATCCAGTTTCATTCTGCTGTAGATGGGTGTCTTATTTTTTCAGCTATGTTTATTGAAGAGACTGTCCTTTTTCTAATGTATGTTCTTCGTGTCTTTGTCAAAAATAAATTGTAAATGGATTAATTAATGGGTTCACTATTGGGTTTCTTTGGTCTATGATTGTGTTTCTATGCTAGTAGAATGCTATTGTGTCTACTATAATTTTGTAGTTGTTTTGAAGTTATATAATATGGTATCTCTATCTTCATTCTTTTCTTTCAGGATTGCTTTGGCTTTTTGATGTCTTTTGCAATTCTGCATAAGTTCTAGGATTTTTTTCTATTTCTGTGAAGCATATCATTGGATAGATTGCACTGAAACTAGATATCACTTTAAGAACCATGGATGTTTTAACAATATTCATTCTTCCAATCTATTAACATGAGATATATTCCATTTTGTGTGTGTGTGTTATTTTCAATTTCTTTTATCCATGGTTAACAGTTTTCACTGTGGAGATCTTTCATTGCCTTGGTTAAATTAATTTGTATGTATTTTATTTAGTTAGTTTTGTGACTATTATAAATAGAATTGTTTTAAAAATTTATTTTTCCTTAATTTTTTACAGAGAAACACTAATACTTTTTGTATTCTTCTTATTTTTAGTTAAATATTTACTAATTTAATAGATATGTAGTGGACAATTAATATCCTCAGTGAACTTTAAACATCTTATCTAAGAGTTTTTAGCTATATTTATGTGTATCTAAATCTTGCTTGCTCCATAATAAGTCTAGTTACTACCAAGACAGGAAATGACAATGCTTGAATTTACTTTTCTGTATTCCTACATAGGTAGAGAGAGGAGGAGTAAATTACATTGTCAACCTTAAAGGACATTGCTGTTCTTATGTACTATCAGTTGCCATTCCTCCAATTATGTATTTGACAGAAATTATATTAAAAAAAGATGACTCCCAGGATTAAATTGTTCCTTTTAATTTTAAGCTAGAGTTATTTAATCTACTGCTGTGGTAGGGCAGAGACTCACTGTAAATGTATTTATTTCTTCCCCTCTGAAAAGCATCTCATTTTACAGGTAAAGACTGAGAAAGAAAGCAAACAGCTGTGAGGTGCTCTCAATATTCCCATGAGAGCTGAGACTCTCACTTATGCTTATCACTTACATTGACACCAAGAAAGAAATACAAGACTGCACTGAGTAGAAATCCACATGACTCTAACTTTCACAAGCCCTTCATCATGTCCATCACTGTTCTATAGGACAGGTGGCATTTAGCAAGGTCCTAGAATTTTATTTTGAATTTCTCCTGTGCCTCATTTTTCTCAAGCAATAAGCTACCGTAAAATATTATGGGTGTGAAAGACTTCCTGAATATTAGGGCCATTCTCAACAACCTGTAATACTTTCTCAAAAGAGTTCCACAGAAATTATTTCAAAAAGAGTTTCCACAAGGAAAGCAGTAGATTTTCCAAGGCTAATTCAAACCTTTTTAAGTTAAATAAGAGGAGTGCTTTCAAATTTTTTTCCTTATGAATTTCATAAACATTGAGAGTGAAAATCATTTTATATTTCTGTTTTGACTATAAGATCTCCTGATTTTGCTTGTAGCAAATGATATTCAAATTCACTTATGTTTGCTTGTAAAGCATCTTTGAAATAGAAAGGATTTGGAATTTTTTTTCTTAAAAGGAAAATATTATGCAGTACTCAGTTTTAAGCTTCCTTGAACCAGATTTCCTACTTCTGTTTGATAGCGCTCCTTAAAATGTTCTACTTTATGGACAAAAATTTTCCCTGCTAAAATAAAGACAACTTTGGTAAATCATTACTAAAGTCAACTGAAGGCAAGTCAGAAATTTATTTCATCCATTATCTACATCATTATTTGTATAATGCTTCTGCTATTATTGATCAAATTATTTTCTACAATAATTAATTTATGCAAATAGGCTTAGAGTGCTATGACCTTGAGAATTAAGTTGAACTGAATTTCTGTAGGGCTAATCTTCAGAGTCCTATATATTCACCATAATACATTGGGGTGTGAGTGGATCCTTCAGAATTTACAAGTATATGCACTCACATTTCAACAAATGAGGGTCTCATTATGGTTCCCAAACTGGAGTGTAGTGGCTACTCACAGGGACTATCCCAGTACTAATCAACATGTAAAACATGGTGATACCCAGCTTACCATATTGATGCCAAATTTACCATGGACAAGTGATCAGAATAGCACACTATAGATCCATTGGTAAGTGTGTGCAAATCCCAGTGAGAAACCCACATCTACTGGGGCTGTGAGGTGGCATGCAAATCCCAGGCGAAGGCCCACCTGGAAAAGAGCTACACAGGCAGGCAAGCAACAGCCAGAGGCCTTCTCAGATATCATTGGAATTGGTGTAGTGGTGAGCAGCAGAGAAAAGGACTCTTGGTGGTTGCTGAAAATTGAAGACCATGGGACAACCAAATAGTCGCCTCAAAAAAGGCACAGCAGGCTGCACCTGTTGAAATGAGAAGACATGTAAACAAGTCTTGAAAACAGATTTCCAGATCATCTAAGGTTCCCCCAAAGGGCAAGGAGATGGAACAATCTGATACTCAACCACCTGGACTCCCTGAACTGGCAACAAAAGAGGATCTGGAAAAAATGAAATCAGAAATAATTTCTCAGATAACAACAGAGATTGTTTCCATAGTGCAAGACATGATTAATAAATCTAGAGAGGACACAGATTACAAAATAGAGGAGCTGAGGAACTTGATGAAATCCTAGCATAGGAAACAAATGAAGCCCATAAAACAGATGTAAACAGATATCCAGGAAATTAAAAACCCCATTGATAGTTTACCTACAGAATGAGCCAATGTGAGGACAGAATTTCAGATATAGAAGATAACATTGCAATAAGTGACCAGGAAAAGAAAAATTTCTTAAAAATAATAAAAGACCATGAGAAGTAATCCAGCAGCTACTAGATGATGCAAAGAAGACTAACATAAGACTGATCAGAGTCAATGAAGAAACAAAAGAGGGTGCAAATGACATAAAACAATAGCACACTATATCCTCAAATTCCTATGACAAAGAGATCCACCGGCCTCAGCCTCCTTAATATCTGTGCACACTACTATGCTTGGTTTAAACAGATCTTTTATCAGTATGTACTTTTCTGAAAAAAAAATGTATTGCTAAATATTAAGCATAAACACAACTTTTACAGATATATGAACCAATATACTTGTATAGAATTTTAGAATAACTATTTAGTATTTATATAGTATACACAAAGAGAGAATCAGAGCATATGTGTTATGCATTGATATACATAGATCATTTATTGTGAAGCCATTCTATCCAATAAGGTAGGTATTAGCTGTGGATACTGTTGAACACTTTAACTCTAGCTAGTGTGACACACTGCAATAATATTTTGGATCTATTTGGTTAAACAAAATATAGTAGTAATTTAATTTTATTTGTTTACTTTTAAAAATACATAGTAGATGTATTAGCTACTGTTTCTCTCATTTCTGAGACAAAATACCTGATACCCAAAGTTACAATGGGGCAAGGTTTATTTGGTTTGAAGTTTGTAGAGGTTTCAGTGCATAATTGGCTGGCTCCAAAGAAGGGTGGCACATGACAGACAAGCATTGCAGAGGAGAAACAACATGGTGCTCACAAGGTAGCAAAAGCAAAGGGAACCTTACCAGCATCTTCCTGCCCCTTTTATCTTATTCAGAATACTTAGAGGAGGTAGCATTAACACCCTTAATCTTAGTGTCTTCAGGCCTAGCCCTACCATGAATCAGTCACACACTCTAGATTCAACCACTTCTGGAAAGGCATGAAGCTTTGGGGCGACATCTATTCACAAACCATAACTGTACATAACATTATATATGTGTCTCACACTGTATTTCTATCAGGAAGAATTTTTCTAAAGAATATATCATCTCAGCAATAAATATACTTTATATGTTGGAAATATATACATAGGGGAGTGGTTTTTTTTAAAAAAAACTTTTATGAATAGACCTACATGATTAAATCACTTTTTTACAGTATGTAGTCCTCCCTTAGCTATAGTTTTCTTTTCTGCTATTCCAGTTACCCACAGTCAACTGTAGTCTAAAAATATTAAATGTAAAATTCCAGAAATTAAAAAAAAATTCCTAAGTTTTAAATTGTGAACAATTTTGAGTAGTGTGATGAGATCTTGTAAAGTCTGACTCTGTGTCACTTGGAATATTAATTATCACTTTTTCCAGTGTATCTAAATTGTATATGCTACCCTCCTGTTAGTCACTTAGTAGCTAGCTCTGTTATTAGATTGATAATCATGGAGAAGTACTACTTGTGCCCATGCAACTGTTTATTACTTAATAATAGTCACAAAACACAAAAGTAGTGATGCTGGTAATTCAGATATGACAAAGAGAATTCATAAATTATTTTCTTTAAATGGAAAGATGAAAATTTTCAACTTCATGAAGAATAAGAAAAAAATCATATGTTGAGATTGATAAGATCTAGGGTAAGAATGAATCTTCATTCAGTGAAATTGTGAAAAAGAAAAATAAATTCATGCTAGTTTTGCAAAAGCTATAGCCATAGTGCATAATAAATACCTAAGATGGAAAAGGCATTAAATTGGTGTTTGTACGTATAGGAAAAAACAAAGTGTATATAAGGACTTTGGTACTACATGTAGTTTTTTTAAAGCATTCACTAAGGGCCTGCAGATAAAAATCAACTGCTGTGTTTTAAAACATTTCATTTAACATATCATAAAGATAATATGGGTAGAGTATCTTAATTCATGTTTTATTGTTACTTTTCCAAATATACTGTATTCCATATGAACTCTTATTTCTGAGAATTACCTTTTTTGATTTTTTTCAGCTTTGTACATATGGTTTTAAGGAATCTTCTCTGTTAATTTTCCTCTTGCCATGAATGATAGAAACTTATCCAAACAAGGTTGGTCAAAATATTTCTAAGTTCGGGGCCGGGGATTTAGCTCAGTGGTTTCGCCTCCTGCTGCGCAAGCGCAAGGACCGGAGTTCGATCCCCGATACCAAAAAAAAAAAATTGTTCTAAATTCGGAAGTTGAGTCAGAATCATATTCTATCTAGATGGCCAACAATGTAAGATGAGAACCTCAAGACAATATAGTGTTTATACGTTATGTCTCATGGGGAATGCCAGGCATCTGTAAAAGACAATAATGCAGAAAGAAAGATAATGCAGAATAATGCAGAAGCAGAAAAGAAACATATAGGAGATATTTTGTCTACATGATGTCTATGGGCTTTCTACATTTCCCAATCACCGGGAATAATCTTAATCAAGCTCCTTATGGCACACTTTGAATTTCTGTCACTTTAAATAAAATTGTTTAAATTAATGCAGCTGTTAGGAGAACAGAACTTTTTTTAATGTTTCATCTCTCAGGTGATTAGATATTGTAGCGTCAAAATTTTAGTCTACTCCCTAATTGTAGAACAGAGCAGAGAAATTTGATTTTAATCTTTTAAAAATAATTTTTTCTTAATTGTGTAAAAGTACATTTATTGGAGAAAAGGTATATAACATGCAAGAAAATATAAATCAATAAATAAAAGCCACATATTTCTTCATTCCAAAAATTCTTTATTAAGAGAGTACTTTATTTTATACCTCAGTATAGTAGACTTAAAATTTTACATCTGATTTTATTTAAGTTTATAAATATTAATCCTGCTAAATTCAAGTACAAGTTCTAGGGGCTCCTAGAGGTTTCTTATTATTTTCTCTGTAAATGATCGTTTCATCTACATATAAAGATTTTGCATCTGCCATGCCAATCCTATCCTAGTTGTGTCCTTTTATTACCAGACTATTTTGGTGGGGACTAGGTTTCAAAGTTTAATGGACAGATAAAGAGTAAGCATATCTGCCCTTGTTCCACACCTTAAGGAGAAAGCATTGTGTCTTCTCCATTCGTATAAGGCATTCTCGCTGGAAGTATGGAGTACATGTTTTTAATCTGTTGAGAAGGTTCTGTTCTACTTCTAGTCTCCTGATAGCTTTTACCATGAACAGCTGTAGAATTTAGTCCAATACTTTTTCTCCAACTACTGACAGTATCATATGGCTTTTTCCTTTCCTTTGTTAAAATGATGACTTTTGGGGGTGGATCTTCCAATGCTGAACCACACTGCCATCCCTATAACAAAACCACTTTCTACATACTGCCAGATCTGACTTCTAATAGTTTGTTTTGTTAAACAAATTTCTATCTATGTTCATACTTTTTTCTTCTATTATCTTTATCCAGTTTTAGGATTGGCATAATGTTGAGTTCCTAAAATGAGGGGAGAAGTGTTCCTTCTTTTTTCTGCTTTGTTTGATATAATTTATCAGTTAAAATGTTTATGAGCCTGCTGTTGTCATATAGGTAGGTTTTCAAGCTAGGAATATGCTTTCTTTAGTAGGTGCTATTCAAATTTTATATTTCCTCCAGAGTTAGTTTCATTAATTTGTCTTCCAAGTTACTTCTCAGAACTTGTCAAATTTATTTCAAAAAAGATTTTTGTAATATGCTTTCTATATCCTTTTAAATTCTGTAAAATCTGTGGTAATGTCTCCTAGATCTTAATATTGTAATTTAAAAAATGTATAACTGATATTGTGTAACAGGAAGAAAAGGTCTAAAAGAGCAGGGGAATTGGGAGGGGTAGGGAAAGGGAAAAAAGGGAAAGGAAAAAATATGAAAAGAGGAAGAAAATGGAAACAAGGTCTTTGCAAATAGGGGAGGGTGGAGGGGGTGAAGGGAGGGCAGGTGAAGGGGAAAAAAATAAGAACCAAGAGACTCATGTAATGGTACAAGATCCCAATGATGAATATAACTGTATTTTATACCTAAAATGTACCAGTAAAGTTAATGGGGAAAAAAAATTAAAAAAAAATTACATCTGATTTTATTTAAGTTTATAAATACTGAATATTTAATATTTTATTCAGTATTTATCTCCTGTTTAACATTGTCATAACCATCTTATCATTTCACTCAAATTTTATCTAATTATGCTATTTATTTATTTATTTATTTATTTATTTATTTATTTTTTGGTACCGGGTATCAAACCCAGGACCTTGTGCTTGCAAGGCAGGCTCCAAAATCACTGTGCTAAACCCCCAGCCCTAATTATGCTTTTTAAAATGATGACATCAAGTTCACAGTATAGATACATTGTATTTTCTTTACCAATCCTTTAAGATCTGGACATTTTTTCCAGGTTTTACTAATATACATTCTTCTGAAATGAAAACTTATTATCATAAAATTTTGGCTGTGTCCTTGGTTTTTTCCATAAGATAGTGTACAAGCCAAATTATGGTGCAAAGAAGTCCACATCTCACTGAAATTTCAGCAGTATGGAATACATTTTTAAAATCACCTGAATATAACTTTGTAGTTTGTAATCATTAGTTATATAGCTCAATAAATGTATATAAACAATACATATAAATGAAATACTTTAAAACAAAGTATATTTATAAAATCAATTAACTTAAGATTTCAGAAAACTTGAAAGCACAAGTTTAAAAATCTAATAGTGATAAAGTGTAAAATATAACAATGGTATGGAAGTGAAAGTAATTCCAGGTGTATAGATGAGCATACAAAGAATATTAGAAGGCATATAAACCTAAGCAATTGAGAAATATGATATTAGAAAAGAAATGATATATCAATGATGAAACAAAATAATATAAAGAAAGTGACTACTCAAGAACAGTTTCAAAATATTGATCAATAATTGATCAAGAAGTACATGATGGAAAGAGGTGGGATAATTAAAATTAGGAATAAACCAAACTCTGGTAAATCTGTAGATAAAAGAAAAATAAGCAGGTTTCTCTTTGCTCCTTCCTGTGCCAGATTTCTTTGATAATTGCCTTAAATTAGTCTTTGCTTTTGTAAACAGAATTCAAAGAAACTTCTCTAAGGTGAGAGAGGTGATAGATAATAGGTGAAGCAATAAGCAGCCACAAAGAATAAATGCAAGTTTTGCTTCACAGACAACTGCTTTCTTGAGAAGTAGATTTCATTATTTGCAACCAACTTGTCTATTTGCCCTCTTTGAAGTGTTGTGAAAGAAGGTTGTAAACACTGTTTAAGATACTGCCTCTCTTCCAATAATTCCAAAGTTTGCTGATGCAGAGAAAATGAACCAACTTTAATAAGTTAATCTATCATATAGAATTTCATATATATTCTCAATCTCATCATGTTCCAAATTTCATCTTAAAACACTTTATTAATAACAGGTGATTTAGAGTTTAGGTTGTCAATTGTATTTGATGTGATGAATTTCATTGAAAGATAAGAAACATTAATCTTGCAAATTTAAAGAGCACCCTTTACTCCTTGGAAGGAAGACTTTATAGAAAATTTGAATTTGCTTTAAGAGGAAATTTTAACTGTACTTTATGCTACATATGTGTCAATAGAATATAAGCTTTCAAGAGTAAGTGAGCAGTCAGTGTTTCAGCCCAGATTCCTCAAGCAGCTCTGAGGTGAAATTTTGCATGTAGGTAGTACTTTTGGGCACTAAGGCCCAGAGAACAGGAGTGACAGACAGGAATACAGAGTGACCATCTGAGGAGAATGAAAAGTGTACTTTACAATTTTCTTACCACAGAGAGGACATGTTTCTGTTAGTTCTTGTCCCCCATTGATCAAGCAGGGCCCATGAGTAATAACTCACTCCTATTTCTAGTCCTTAAATATGCATGAGTGCTCATAGGCTTACTTTAGCATTAGGGAAGCCCTTGTATAGAATCTGACAAACACCATCCTGGTCCAAGCAGAGACCACTATAAACCTCTTTCCCCGCTATGCTTTTACACCTGCTGCAAATGTATCATCATGGGTCAGTAAGGCCCAGTAAGCACAGCTACACCCTGTAACTCCCAGTCATTGTTCAGCCCTGCTATTGATAAACAACATTCAACTTTGTGCATCCTCAAGTCCTATCCTGGGTGGATAGCCATAACTCCTTATTAAACTGTCCCCCTCAAAAGGCCCATTGTGACTTTTTTTCTTTCACAGCACCCCTCAGCTTTATGCTGATTACCCTATTTTTTTTTTTTTCACGATGTTAAGAAGCTGGTCTGGTCTCTAGTGCCAGAGTATCCTCTCTCAGGTTTGTTCTGAAATAAACCTGACCTGTTGATCTTGTATCCCTGCTTCTTTTCCTTTTTGTTCTAATAATAGGAAAGGGGGGGGTGCATCCATGTATCTGTGGTGAGGTGCTTATAGATTGCACATATTTGAAGCTGGCTGGACTTCTATCGACTTAATTATCACAGTAAAGATGAGAATGGGAAGGTTTGAAATTATGCACAAAAGAGATACAGTAAGTCCCTGACTTACCATTGAGTTCTATTCCGGGAGAACATTCGTAAGTCAGATTCGTTTATAACTCCAACAAAGTGAGTCTTATATACCTTTGACACACATATACAATGTAAAGCATAATAAAACCAAAGCCACACACAAAAATACTGTAAATAACCACAGTTACCTTAAAATAGTGGTTCGGTACAGTACAACTACTTCTGTGATTTTTTCGTATCTAAGAATGTTTGTAATGCAAGGTCCGTTCGTATCTGTGAAAGTTCGAAACACAAATGTTCATAAGTCGAGGTGGGGGATTTACTGTATATGCAGTCCAAAATATTCATATGTGTTTATACTTTCTATTAAATCCACAGGATTTATTCACCAAAATAGTGTCCTGTGGTGCAGCTTGTCTGGAAGCCGTACTGAATATTCATTATCTACCTTAAAGCATTTGTTTCTAGGTTTAACTCCCCCTCAGCACAAATTTCACCTTATCTACATTGTATGCCTAGAAAAATAATGCACATTTTTAGTCCTGAATGGTCTAAATTTTTAATTGAATTGTTTTAATGCACTATGGCTATTGTTACTATTTTAGCACATTTATTAGTGAAAACAGAAACAAAAGATACCCTTATGGATTATTCATTTTCCAGACATACACCTTACTACCCCACCAAGTAGTGCCAATCCCAGCCCCTCATCATAGTCCTGGTCAGTATTACTTGAGTATAGTATCTTTCATTTTCTTTCTTGCTTGTTGTTCCTAACATGTCAATTCCCAAATTATAGCCATAGGTTTAAATTTAGTGGTAACCCCACTGGATTCCCCGATGCAAAGATCTCTTTATTCTTTTCCCAAAACTATAAAAGGGAATTAAAAAAATCTAATGGTTTGGGGAACAGGTAGCACAAATTCCGCAAATGGTTAATGAAAGTATTGTATAGAAGGGTCAATTATCGTACAAGTCTTTGTTTTATAGACTTGTGTATTCTAGTTATCAGGACACAGCATTTGCTTTGGGTTTGTTTAAGCTCACTAACTCATTCTGAAAGAAAGAACACCAACCCCACAGGATCTTGTCCCTCAGCTGACAATTTCTCCAACTCTTTAACAGGTTATAGTATGTTGGTATTAGGCAGGATGTCCTGGGAAGCGAGATCAATAACAAAGTTAGAAGATCACATTGTCATTTTTTCATAGTCAGATATTTTTTGGCCATAAATGAGTCATTATTCTTTCATACTAGCATATAACACACAATGCCAGTAGGTGACAATTCTGAGGGAGGCATTTAAGGAAAGAAGAACAGATCTGTGTTCCAGAGTATATACTGAGGCTAGTAAGGTTACTCTAAGATATTAAAGGTCAGATACAGTCAAAGTGTCACAAAGTAGTTCATCCCTTCCTATACTGAAGTCCCAGTGTAATTTCTGCAACTGGTAAATTTTTTAGTTAGCAGTAGCAGTAGTTTTATCATCCTTGATGGGAGGGAACTGGGCTGGTAGTTCTATGACAGAGAAAACTTGGTCTTGCTCCAAAATCCTCAGGGTTTTTTCAGTGATTCTTTTACTGAGTTTCCTCATAGATTCTGCAAAACCTTTGGAACCTATCATGGATACATCTGTCATCATCAAATGTGCTAGATCTTATGATCTTAGTGTCAGAACTACTTGAAACTGGCTTACTCCTGCTCTACTATTCAAAACTGTAAGCCTCATAAGTCATTTGATAGAACACAGTTTCTATCAAATATCAAAAATGGTCACCAAGTAATGTGCTTCTTTTATTGTCATAGGGGATGCAAAGTGCAACAGCTTCTCTGTATTTTAAGTAGAATGTCTTAGTATTCTCCTGACAATGGGCACTTAAAAACTTCATGATAGGGCATACCATTAAATTTTCATGGCATATATCTTCCACCCTCTGTCAATTCTCTTTCACCTGATTGCTTACTACTTGCTTGGTCCAATTAACATTTTTTCGCATTGTAGTTGACCAATAATGCCATTTTTCAGAATAGCAAGAGGACCAAGTTCCCCATTCCCTGAGGACAGACAATGGGAAGCCAACACAGTCTAGAGGAAAGACAATGAAAATGTACTTCTGTCTGTCCTATGACAACTTCTCTTTGATGATTGGGCAGGATGTATCCAGCAGATCATCAGTCACACACAAAGTACAGAGGTTATGTTTACACATTTCAGTCCTAACTATTGTCAGCATAGAAGAGACTGTGAATAAGGCTACCAGTTATAAAGTTTATAATCATCAATTTTTATTTACTACAATCCTTATGGCTTTTTAGAGACAAAGTAGGATGAATCAATAAAAGGTATAATGTGAACCACAAATCCTGCTTTATTTAAGTTCCTGAGAGTAGCAATAATCTCTAAAAGTATTCCTGGATTGCAATAATGTATCTTCACAATTTTAACAGTTTACTGGCAGCTTCCATGCACCTTCCTACCATAGGATTTTCATGCCATAAATCAGATGATTAATGTAGTTCTCTCTTTCTCTGTCTGCTGGCTGTCTGTGTTATCTATCATCTATCTACCTATCATTGATCTATCACCTATCTATCTTTATACATATATATTCAATTACATGTTTAGAGACTGTAGAACTTACTGCTGTTCTTCACTGAGAAGTTTGGGATAATTCTGATATGGAGTTGAGAGAAAATTTTCTTTGTTATCTGGTCTTTATAATTCCTCTTACAAAACATAGGATCTATGATGGATTTCAGATCCTGAGGTATGAATAAATTAAAAAAGTTTGGGTTCTCTCATTTCCTTACTACAAGATGTCATGGTTTAGGTCTAAAATTTCCCCCCAAAGCTGCATGTGTTTGAAAGTTGATTGTATCATAGGGTATTATAAAGATAATAGGGATACTATATTCATTAGTGGACCAATCAAGATCTAAAAATTTTCCCCAAAGCCTCATGTGTTTGTAAGTTGATTAGCTCATGGGACACTGTACTCCATTATACTCCACTATAGTGGATTAATCAGCTGATTAATTGAGCCTGGTTGGAAGAGGTGGGTCTCTGAGGGTGTGACCTGGAAGAGAATATCTCTCTCTGAGTGCTTCCCTTTTCTCTCTGCTTCCTGGTTTCCATAATTTGAGCACCTCTTCCTACACCATGTTTGTCTAAAATTCTATTTCTGTGTTGGAGCCAGTGACCTGGACTAAACCTATGAGGTAAAATAAACCTCTCCTAAGTTGTAGGTATCAGGTATTGTTCCAAAGATGGGGAAATGACTACGATACAGGGTTACAGGTATCTCAGGTGTCTTTAGGGAATTATCAAAGGAACTTTTATCATATACCTTGTGGAGGCCTATTCTCAGGGGAAATCTAATATCCTCTTTTTTATGAGCTGAACTGTGCCCTCTATAAAATTCTTATGTTGAAGTCCTTATCTCCATTACATCAAAATATGAATGTATTTGGAGACAAGATCTTTAATGGGGTAATAAGGTAGGCTGTAATCTAATATTAGCAATGTGTTCATAAAAAGAGGAAATTTAGAGACAGATACAGAAGAAAGACAATGTGAAGTCACAGGGAGAAGATGGCCATCTCCTAGCTAAGGAGAAAGTCTTTAGAAGAAACCAACTCTGCCAACACCTTGATGTCAAACATATCCCCACCAGAATTATGGGATATAAAATGAGCTATGGATCTATAGTGCCACTCAAAGTATCATAATCTGCTAACCAAACTTCACTACTCATCTCTGTACACTAATAACCTCTGTCTCTCTAGCCTTCCTCTGACATCAAAGTGCTGTGCTTGGCCAATACCATTCTAGAATTCTTTATTCCTATTGAAATTAGACAGTCTAGGAGGAAATATCTCCTACTATCACTTCTTGCTGAAGGAGAGAGACCCACTGAGCTTTTCAAAGATTCCAGGGCCTTTCTCACTAGTACATACCCATATACCTTTGATTTTCCATCTGAACTTTCAAATCTACCAAGAGTGAAACTTCACATTGTGATGTGCTTTTATGTCAGGGTCCTACCACACATGCCATCAACTCTCTGACTGGAGCTTGATCCGGCTTTCAAATCCCTGAAGATTCTGAAGATTTGTTACTTAAAGCCAATTCATGTAATGATTGTTTTAGTTTCAATACCTGAGAGAGTGGAGTCTGAGACAATGGATTACATTGAGAGAATTGGACTGAAGTATGGGAGAGTAAATCAGGGAAGGGGAATAAGCTAAATTAAGGATACCACTTATTAAATTGGCCATCAAGTATGAGGAATTGCAGCTTGATTTGACTGCATTTATGAAGTATTTTATAAATGTGACTTCGATCTGCCTGGGGATGAAAGGAGGGAGCATTGTCCTTTGGCTTTCATCTTGCATTAGTTAAGGATGACTCCTGAGCAGTATCTCCCCCACATTTCCAGACATGCCATGTGTAAGTGTGAGCAAGTATTGGAAGACATCCCACCATATGGCTTTAGAAAAATCCTGAAAGCAAGAGTTATGAAGCAATGATCTAAAGTTGCACCTCTATGAAGCATATCAAAGCTGATGATAAAGATGGGTTTCTGGAGCAGCAGCTGGGATAAGTGGAACAAGAGCATTTAAAGTGGGGGCACAGCAAGTCTCTGATTTAATATAGCAAATCTTCCATGTTCCAGTGTTGTCATTTTTTTGAAAACTCTTTGCTCATGAGAAGCTCATGTAATTGGACATTTGGCTCTGATGTAATTCACTTTTAGGTTTTGATTGTAAATGATTGAAACAGTTTATAAAATATAAAAATTTGCAGCTTTTCTGTGTACATATCATGTCAATGAGTTTCCAGTTTACTGAATCTTTCATTATAATTCTTTTTCTTTTTGACTGCTAATTTGTACCCTTGTGTTTGCCTGTCAGTATGTTTATCAATAATTTGTACTTAGTATGTACTCTACAATAGAGTTATATTGCTGCATTGTACTATTTTGCTCACACATGTTTGAATGGGATCAAAACTTATTAGAAACTATATAGAAGGCAGCACTAACTTTCAGTGCTTTACTAGCTCCTTTTAGAAATTAAAACACAGTTTGAATTAAAATGAGATTTGAGGACTTCTTCTCCTTATAATTTACTGGAATACACTTCCAAGAGAGCAAGTATAGAGTGTGAAATCTTAAGTAATCAAGGATAATGATAATAGCACTCCTAGTGTCTTACTTATTGTTGGGTCTCTGGCTCAATAAATGAATGCTAATCTAAGTTTATTATTTTCATTTCTGTGGGTTTGTTCTTCAGTTTTGTATAATCCTACATCTTCAGGAATATATCATTTTACAGAATGCAGTAAATGAAACTGGGTTTTGAAGCACCAAGCTATGACCATACTATACACAATGAGTCCTCTTTCAGCGCTATGATTTTCCTATTCTTTCCGTGTGCTTTCTCATTGTCAATTTAACTTTGGCTAATTTTCCTTAAACTAACTTCCTTTGGCTATGGTAAAATATTTCCTGGTCTAATTTTTATAATTATAAGTCAATTAATTTCTTTTCTTAAAGTCATTTTAAATTCCTTTTTGTTCCTTCCAGAAAAAAACATTTTTTCTGATACAGGTCTATTTTTCTCATATTTTACTTCATCTTAGCATAGCATTTTTGTTTAATACCATTTCTAGCAATTTTAATGATATATAATTCACATATAATAAATCACAAACACAAAGTGTACAAATTAAGTTGTACCATATGTGTAAACTCATGAGTCCATCAACATAATCAAGATAATGAACACATTCATCACTTCAAAAGTTGCTTTGTGCATCTTTTCAGAGTTTTGCTCTAACCCTTCATTTGAATCTCAGGCAACCACTAACCTGATTTCTATCACTCACATCAGTTCAAATTTCTTAGAATTTTATGTGAAATAGAATTATCCATTCTGAATTATTTTTTGTTTGCCCTCTTTCATTGCACATAATCACTTTGATAACTATCTATGTTGTAACAGTGTATCCATAATTTGTACTATTTTACTATAGATATGCCAGTTTGTTTCTTTCAATCCATTAACGACTTGGTGAACACTGCTTTCAGTTTTGATTATTACAAATAAAGCTGCTGTTGTATGAATATTTCTTTGTATGGATATATACTTTTAACTTGGAGGGTATAATTTAGGGGAGGGATGGAAAAATTGCATGGTAAGTGTTAGTTTCACATTTATAAAAACCTGCTAAATTGCTTTGCCAAATGGTTTCCAACAGCAATGGATGAGAGATTCCATTGTTTCCATACTAAACGATACTTGGTATGGTCAGTCTTTTAAAATTTCCCATTGTACCATAAGTGTAGTCATATTTTATGGTGATTTAAATTTATATATTCCTAATGATTAATAATATTAACAACTTTCATGTGTTTATTCAGTTTTATAAAATTAATTTTGTGAAGCATCTTCTCGCTTCTTTTGTCTAATTTTTGGGGACAGTTATGTTCTTTTTAATTAAATTTTTATTAATATTGGAACATGTTTGCAGTGCATGAGGATTACATACTTCTTGGAGAATTGGAACATGTACATAACACATCTGAATTTTTTTCATCCTTTTCCTCTTCTTGCCCCCACCATGCCTCTATCTCTTGGTCCTTGCTATATTCTTCTCATATTTTTTAGCATTTTTTTATATTTGAAAAACAAGTTATAATCCATATAACTTCAAATATTTTCTTCCTGACTGTAGCTTGACAGCTATAGTCTCCTCCTACAGTTACCTCTCTTAGTTTTTCAAAGGCTAAATATATTTAAGCTGGATGAAGTCCAATTTATCAACTTAATTCTTTATGGATATGTTTATGTTTTATATTTGAATTCTTTGACTAATCCAATTCACAAATATTTTTCCTACATTTACATCTCAAAGTTTCATAGTTTTAAGTTTTGTATGTAGTTTTGTGATCCATTTTACATTTGTTTTTATATATGATTTGGATTGAAACTCATTCTTTTTTATGTATGAATTTCCAGTTGTTCCAAACTACTTGCTGAAAGTGCATTTTTTCCATTCAAGTGACTTTATCCCTGTTGATTGGAATGAACATATCTCACAAAATACTCATTTTGAAATCTTGGTTTCCAGCTAATGTGTTTTGGGGAACCTATTGGACCATGAAGCCTCGAAATTCATCAAGTGGATTCATTCATTATCTGAAGAGGCTGTAAGGAGGTGAGGTCTCATTGAAGAAGAAGGGTGTGTTTTTGAAGAGTATATCCTGTCCCTGGCCCCTTCCTCTCTGCCCCTTGTTCTCTTTCAAGCAAGCACAAGATGAGCAACTTTATTCTACCAGATCAACCCATCATGATCTTCTGTCCTGCCACAGGCACACAGCAGTGGAACCACAATGATTATGTACTGTCACCTCTGAAACCATGACTCAGGTATTTTGTTACAGTGACATAGAACTGATAAATATACCTGTTTTTTCAAAAACTAAATTTTTCATATATGTGCAGGTCTATTTTTGGAGTCTATTCTGCTCCTTTGAAATATTTGTCTATCTTTATACCTATAGTATGCTGTCTAGAAAACTGTACCTCTAATATCATGTTTTGAAATAAAATGATATTAATCTTTCAACCTAGCTCTTTTTTGAAAGTTGCCTCACATATTCTTTTTTTAAAATTTATTTTTATTTTTTGGGGAGAAACTCATAGCTATCATCATATGCTATGCCATTTGGAATTCTATAGTGATTATAGAATTAGTTTGTTAGTTTTTATGTAAAAGAGAAACCTGTTGGAACTTTTACTGTTATTTTGTTGACTTTGTATATTAATCTAGATTAAACTGATATCTGAACAATATCATCTTGTAATAAATCAACACTGTGTATCTGTCTGATTTTATTTTAGTCTTTATTTTATTTCAGCAAAGCTTATAATGTCAATATATACCTTTGCATAGTTTGTACTTAATTTTTTCCAAATTTTTATGCTATTATAAATGGTATTGCTTTTAAAAATCTCAATGTCTGCTTGTTGTTAATATGTAAAATTACAACTCACTTTCTATATATTCATTTGTATTCTTCAGTGTTGCTAAACTGACTTACTGGTTGTAGCACTTATCATATTTTCTATGAATACATGCAGTTTTAATCATTCCTCTCCCATCTGAATTCCTTTATCATCATTGTCTTGTTCATGACCTTAAGGCAAAAGCCTTTTTTCTTTCACCATTAAGTATGATAATAGCTATGAGGTTCTCCCAGAATTTTACATTTATGTTCTCCAAGTGAATATTGCTACTCAAGTTATGCAATTATTTATTTGGTTTTAACATAGAGTAATTCTTCCTTTATATAATAAGTTGGTAAATATACACTCTTCTTAAATGTCTGTTGGAATATTTTCCTGAAAAGTTTTCAATTTGAGGGACTGCCCTATTGATTATGCTCAAAGTAAGTTGTAGACAATGGAGGCTGTAAAGAGTTAACCCTTCAAATTGGCTAATTTTAAGAAACGAGTCTTACTGAAATTTACTTTACTCATAGAAGCACCTCATAAGGACTGCAGTATTACATGTGATCTTTTCACTGTCTGCCACAGTGAAGACCAGAGAAATGGCCTGTGAAGCTGTGGGGCTCAATATGAACTAACATAGTAGCTGAGGTCAGAGTAACTCACAAGCAAATTCCATTCCAATGACTAAGACCTCCTTAACCAGAAGGACAAGGTTCTAATTACAACCCTATATTTTGTCTGTTCTGTCCCTAATTTGAGAATGATTTGTCTTTTCCTTTACAAGCCTTCCCTGCTTTAGTGTCCATAACAACTGCACAACTTCATGTCCTCCCAAGTAGTTACCCTTTACCCCAATTTGATTAACAATAAAAATCAGTGACTTGGACTGATCAGGGCCTTTGCTGGATGCTCAGCCCTGGCTGTCCTGGCTCCCCACTTTTTTATTTTAATTATGTCTTTAAGTCTTTCTTTAGCCCTGCATCATACACTGGGTAGGAGACTGGAACCTACTGCAGAGGTCTTCAGTAAGTGGCACCCATCATGGGTGCTTGAAACATGAGGGATTGCCAGCTCAGTGAAGGCCACCCACAGTGGAAGGGGAATATAGACAGCATAGGGTCCTTGTGTGAGCCCTGTATTGTGTAATGGGCAGTAGACTGGAACCTAATGAAGAGGTCTCCAGTATTTCTAGAATTCACTGATGAAGCCAAATAGAAGATTTCTTTGCTGGAATATTTTGTTCTAGCAATTGAATTTCTTTAGTATTTATAAAGTTATTATCTACTTCTTAAGTAAGATTTGGCAGTTTGTACTTTTCAAGGAACTTATCATTTCACCTAAATTTTCAAAATAATTGGCCCATTGTTTATACTAATTGGTTTTTTTTGTACCGGAGATCGAACTCAGAACCTTGTGCTTGCTAGACAGGCAGTGGCACCACTGAGCTAATTCCCTGGCCTGTACTAAATGGTTTTTATCCTTAGAATGTCTGTAGAATTTATATTGATGTTGCTACTATAATTCTTTATTTTGTTAGTTTTATCATCTATTTTGTGATTCAAAAAATAACAGTTTTGTCAAGCTTTTAAAATATAGAAGTTAACTTCAACCATAGGGGATATATTCCAAGATCTCCAGTGGATGCCTGAAGTTCAAGATGTAACAAACCTTGTACAGTGAGTGTTACCTTGGTTCACAAATGCTTTTGTTTGTGAATAATTTGGTTTGCAAACAAAAGCACTTGGCAAAATTTTGTTTTTGTTTGCAAACTCTACATCGAGTAACAAACACTGTTGCCATATTTCCTGAACAAACATAAATATGGCCATCTTTTCCAAAATAGTGGAACTAATTAAGTTCCTGAAGAAAGGTACCACTGTACATAGAATCCTCCCAAAAAATGTATACACCCTTTAGGAAAAAAATAGTAAGTATCTGGAAGCTAATGAGCACTACTCTAAGCACCTCTTGTAATTATAGAGGCCGAAGCTAACCTGTATTAATCTCATGATACCTCAATCAGTTTTTCTTTTCCTGAAATGTGCATAAATTTTTTTGGCAAATTCTGTGTATATAGTAAGTTTGTGTTTGTTCCTACCATATCTCTTAGCAACATCAGAAGATGATTTTTTTTCATTAAGTCAGAACTTTTACCTTTTCATTTAAAGGAAGCATTTTATGGCTTCTTTTTTAAATATCCAAATTACATGTGCCAGTATTCTTGTGCTTTGGATCATTATTACCTAAAATTAAGATTACTTGGTTGCAAGCAATGGGATACCATAACATTCAATCTGATAATGAGATGGCTACTAAGTAATGAGTGACAAGTACAATGTCTTTGATGTACTCTGGACAAAGAAATGATTTATTTCCCATGTTATAGAGAACAGTATGAGAAATTTCATCATGATATTCAGAATGGTGCATAATTTAAACTTATGAATTGTTGTTTCTGGAATATTACATGAAATATTTTCAGAATGCAGCTAGCTGTAGGTAACTGATTTTTTTTTCTTACTTGTTTTCACTGACTTATGTTCTGAACTTTATTGTTTTCTGTCTTTTACTTGCTGTTTTACTTGCTACAAGTTGCTCTTTATTTTTAAATTCTTTTTAAAAATTTATTTTATTGGTACATTTTGGGTATACAATATAATGACATTCATCATTGGAAATTTGCACCTTTACATAATCTCTCTTGGTTCTTATTTCTCCCCCTGCCCTTGCCCTCCCTTCAACCCCTCCATCCCTCCCTATTTACAAAGACTTTGTTTCCATTTTTTCATTTTCTCTTATTAATTCCATTTCCTTCTTTACTTTCCCCTACCCCTCCCATTTCCACTTCACCTTTGTCCCTTTTCTTCCTATTTCAAATTATCTATTAAAACGTATAGTCATTATTTACACTTTCAATTTCTCACATGAGAGAAACTATTTGGAATTACACATGTCTACTATTTATTTCACTTAACAGTATTGCCTCAGTGTGCATCCATTTAGCTATAAATGTCTCAAATGTCTTATTTTTATGGCTGAGTAGTACTCCATTTTTATAAGAAAACCACATTTTCTTTATTCAGTCTCCAGCTGATGAGCACTTGGGCTGCTTCCAAGTTTTAGCTATTACAAATTTTGCTGCTATAAACATGAGTGGACATATATCACTGTGGTACGATTCTTTTAATTCTTTGGGGAAGATACCCGACAGGGGAGTATCTGGGTCAAATGGGACTTCCAGTCACAGTTCTTTGAGGTATCTCCATACTGATTTTCACAGTGGTTGCACCAGTGTACACTCCCACCAGAAGTGGAGCAGGGTTCCACTTTCCCCACAGCCCCACCAGGATTTGTTATTGGTTGATTTCATAATAGCAGCCATTCTTTCTGGAGTGATGTGGAATCTCAGCGTACTTTTCATTTGCATCTCTCAAATGACCAGTGATGTTGAACATTTTTTCATTTGTTTATTTGCTATTTCTACTTCTTTGTCTGAGAAATGTCTGTTCACTTCAGATGCCCTTTTTGGATTGGGTCTTTAAATTTGGGAGGTCTCATTTTTTTCAGTTTTTTATAGATTTGAGATAGTAGAGCTTTGTCTGAGGAAGAGCAGGTGAAGATTTTTTCCCACACTGTGGTTCGTCTCTTCACACTGCTGGTGGTTTCACTTGCTGAGCAAAAACTTTTTTTTACTAAATAACTTTATCATCAAACACACACACATACAAAAACAGAAGCTTTTAAATAAGAAGAGATCCCACTTGTTGATTGTTTGTGCTAGTTCAAGGCAACTGAGGTTTTGTTCATAAAATCTTTTCCCACACCAATGTCTTCAAGAGTTCTATCTAACTTCTGTTCCAGCCAATTCAGCATTTCTATTTTAATATTTAGATCTTTAATCCATTTTGATTTTAGTTTAGTGCAACCTTTTGACCAGCTACTTTATTGAATTTGGTTATTAAGTCTAGAAGACTTTTGGTGGAGTTCTTGGGGTCTTCTATATAGAGTATCATGTCATCTGCAAATAATGACAATTTGACATCTTCATTTCCTATCTTTATTCTTTTTATTTCTTTCTCTTGCCTGATTGCTGTGGCTAATGTTTCCAAGACTATATTGAATAGAACTGCTGATAGTGGACATCTTTGTCTTGTTCCTGACTTATTTTGAAGGATTTCAGTTTTTGACCATTTAGTATGATACTGGCTGTTGGTTTTTCCTAGATGGCTTTTATAAGATTGAGGTAGAGACCGTCTATTCCAATTTCTTATAGGGTTTTTATCATAAATGCATGTTGGATTTTGTCAAATGCTTTGTCTGCATCTATGGAGATAATGATATGGTTTTTGTCCTTGGCTCTATTGATATAGTGTATTACAATGATTGATTTGCATATGTTGAACCATCCCTGCATCCCTGGGATGAATCCCACTTGATCAGGGTGTATGATCTTCTTGATGATCTTCTGGATTCTATTTGCCAGTATCTTATTAAGGATTTTTTGCATCTATGTTCATTAGTGAGATTGGCCTATAGTTCTCTTTTTCAGTTGGGTCTTTCTCTGCTTTGGGGATCAAGGTGATGCTTGCTTCCAGGAATGAATTTGGGAGTATTGCTTCCCTTTCAATTTCATTGACGATTTTAAATAGTAGTGGCAGCAGTTCCTCTCTAAATGTCTTGTAGAATTCATCTTTGAAGTCATCAGGACCTGGGCTTTTCTTAGTTGGTCAGTTTTTAATTATGTTTTCAATTTCATTGATTTATATTGGGTTGTTCACAATTTTTAGGTCTTCTTTGTTCAATTTTGGTAATTCACATGTATGTAGAAATCTGTCCATTTTTTCTGTGTTGTCCATCTTATTGGCATATAGGTTCTGGAAGTAGGTATTGATGATCCTCTGGATTTCTGCTGGGTCTGTTGTAATTTCACCCTTTTCATTCCTAATTGCATGAATTTGGGCCTTTTCTTTCCTTTTTTTGATAAGGTTGGCTAAGAGTTTGTCAATTTTGTTTACTCAAAGAACAAACACTTGGCTTCATTAATTTTTGGTATCATTCTCTTAGTCTCTATTGAATTTATTTCTGCTCTGCTCTTTATAATTTCCTCCCTTGTATTAACTTTGGGTTTGTCCTGCTCTTCTTTTTCTAGAAGCTTGAGGTTCAGCATCAGGTTGTTAAATTGGGCTCGCTCTGTTTTCCTAATATGAGTATTCACTGCTATGAATTTCCCTCGTAAGACTGATTTCATTGTGTCCCATAGATTCCGATATGTTATATTGTCATGTGTCATTTAATTGAAGGAACTGTCTGATTTCTTCTTTAATTTCCTCTGTGACCCATTGGTCATTCAGAAGTGTGTTGTTCAATTTCCATGTGTTTATGTAATTTTTGTGGTTTCTTTTGCTATTGATCTCCAATTTCATCGCACTATGGTCTGATAATATACAGGGGATAACTTCAATTCCTTTGCACTTACTTAAACATGTTTTATGAGCAAGTATGTGGTCTATTTTGGAGAATGACCCATGTGCAGCTGAAAAGAAAGTGTATTCTGATTTTGTGGGGTGGAAGACTCTGTAAACATCTGTTAAGTTCATTTGTTCAAGAGTTCAATTGAGTTCTAGTATTTCATTACTTATTTTTTGTCTAGTTGATCTATCTATTTGTGACAATGGGGTATTGAGGTCTCCAACTACTATTGAATTAGCGCATATATGACTTTTCATGACTATTTGTATTTGTTTTATATAGTTCGGTGCACTAGTGTTTGGTGCATATATATTAATGAGTGCCATCTCTTCCTTTTGGATTGTTCCCTTTACAAGGATGTGATGTCCTTCTTTGTTTCTCTTAATCAGTGTTGGTTTGAAATCTACTTGATCTGCAAAGAGGATAGCTACTCATTCTTTTTTTCAGGTTCCTGTCACATGGAGTATTGTTTTCCGCCCTTTAACTTTCAGTCTATGAGTTTCCTTTTGAATTAAGTGTGTTTCTTGTATGCAGCATATTGTTGGATTTTGCTTCTTGACCCATTCTGCCAGTCTATTTCTTTTGATTGGTGAATTGAGACCATTAACATTCATGGTTTTAACTGAAATGTATGGACTTTAATTGCCATGACTTTTTCTTTTTGTTGGGTTCTCCCCCTTTAGATTTAATTTCTTGTCATGCCAGATGGGTTCATTCTGCTTTGCTTCCTGGGGTTGTGATCCTCAATGTCTGTTCCTAGGATATTGTGTAAAATTCTTTGGAGTGCTGGTTTGGTACTCCTGAAGTTCCTAAGGTGCTCTTTGTCATGAAAGTTTCTTGTTTCTCCATCCATTTTGAAAGATAGTTTGGCAGGATACATCAATCTGGGTTGGAGGCTGTTTTCCTTTAGGGCTTGGAATACATCACTCCAAGGTCTTCTTGCTTTGAGAGTTTGCTTTGAGAAGTCTTCTGTGATTCTAATGGGCTTTCCTTTTTATGTGATTTTCCTTTTCTCTGACTACTTGTAGAACTTTGTTCTTCTGTTGGGTTTCTGGAATCTTAACTATTATATGTCTATGTGCAGATTTTTTTTATGATTAAGGCTGTTTGGAGTCCTATGTGCCTCACTTATCTGTATGTCAAGTTTTTTTCCCCTGCTTGGGAAGTTTTCTGCCATTGCTTCTCTGAAATTTTTTTATGTCATCTGCACTCTCTCCTCTTTCTTCTTTGACTCCAATCAGTCTTATGTTATTCTTCTTTTCATTGGCTAACAGCTGCTGGAATGATTTCTCATGGTCCCTTACAATTTTGAAACAATTTTTCTTTTCCTGGTCACTAATTGCAATTTTATCTTCTATATCTGAAATGCTGTCCTCACATTGGCTCATTCTGCTGTGTAGACCTTCAATGGAGTTTTTTGTCTCCTGGAAATCTGTTTGGATCTATTTTATGGATTCCATTTGTTTCCTGTGTTGGGATTCCATCATGTTCCTCAGTGCCTCTGTAGATTCATTAATCATGTTTTTCACTATGAGCACAATCTCTGCTGTTATCTGAGAAATTTTTTCTGATTTCATTTTTTCCAAATCCTCTTTTGTTGCCAGTTCAGGGAGTCCAGGTGTTTGAGCGTGAGAGTGTTCCATCTCATTTCCCTTTGGGATTGCTGTAGGTGATCTGAAAGTCTAGTTTTGAGACTTATTTTCACATTGTCTTCTCATTTCAGAGCAGTGGGGGGGGGGTGCTTTTAACACCTGCCTGGCTCACCTCCTCTGCACTAGGAGCAGTGGTACAGTGGCCCAGAAGCCCCTTCTTCTGAGCTGGGAGCAATGGTGAGGCAGCCTGGAAGCCCCTTCCTCTGTGCTGGGAGCTTTGTTATGGTGGCCCTGAAGCCCTTTCCTCTGAGCTGGCAGCAGTGGTACGCCATCTTGGAAGTTCCTACCTGTGCACTGGGAGTGCTATTTTTAAATTCTTAAAATAGCAGCCAAATTCCATGACTTTTTACCTTTAGTTTTTATTGTTTAGTTGTTTAGCGCTATTAATTTCTCCCTAAGTATTACATTAGTGGATCCAACAAAACAGGGAAATCAAAGATACAAATAATGTATTGCAAATAAATCTAACTTAAAGACATCCAAACTAAAAAGCAAAGTTATTAGTGGCTGATTATATTTAATGTAATTCTGATTTTTCATCCTGTCCACAATAGATTTCAGTGCCTAAAAATATTTGTGCTAAATTAAAACTGTTCCAAAAATCAAAATAATATTTTTTATTTTCTTTAAAGAATTCAAAAATGTCTGAACAAATTAGGCATAGTTTTAAGAGTATTAAAATTATATAGTTTTATAATCAACACTTAGAGTTTTCTGACCTTCTGCTGCATTTTCTCCCCTTACAAACATCTCCTAATTGCTCTTTGTAATTAAAGTGTGAGAATTATTACATTATAATTTGCATGAGTAGGATTAATTTTTATGGGATATATACATTAAAAAAACTGTATACTTTGTGAGGTGAATGAAGTGAACTTTAGTAAATCTCTGGCAGGTTGTGGACCATCTATTGATTTAATTCTTAATGTTGTTTATTATTCAAATTTTTCTTGCATTTTGTGTGCTACAGTTGGCTGTGAAAAAACTAAAAGTTAGACCTTTTTTCTTCCTGTCCATGCTTGTAAAACTTCGAATAAAGGCACCTACAGGTGTCAAGCCTTAATTTCAAAACATTGTAAAAACTGGAAAAAAAGAGTCTTTGTAGACATAATCATCTTGAGATGAGATTACCTTGTTTTATTTGGATGGGCCCTAAAGGCTATCACAAATGTGTCTGTAAGAAGGAGGTAACTGGAGTTTTGAGAGCCACACAGAAGAGTTGGCCATGATATGGAGATGAGGCAGATGGAGGTGATAACACCTGAAGTTGGCCACCATTAGGAGTTGCGAGAAGCTAGGAAAAAAAAAATCTCCCCTAGGGATTCCAAACATGATACAGCCCTGCTGACATCTTGGTTTTGGATGTCTGACTTCCAGGATTATGAGGCAACATATTTCTGCTATTTTAAGCCACCAAGTATGTGGTAATTTGTTCCAATGAGCAGCCTCAGATAACTAATACAATGGCCTTTTGGACTCAGAGGCACGGCATGGGCTTGATAAATTGAAAGCTTTTCTTGGAACATTAATGAGTGATTCAAAGACAGAAACAGAATCAATTCATGGAGATAGAGTAGACTGTATAATGCTGTAGCCATGTCAATAGGGGGTGTTGTGTCTTACAGAGACTCCAGTGTCTTGTGCTAATATCCTAACATCCTGCTCTGGTAGCTATGCTTTCTACGTAACACATCACGAGTTACTTTAGCTTCAGTCCTCTTTCCAAATCCGTCTCTCTGGATTCTGATAGATTTTGTGCAACGTTATATTTTTTCAAACAAATCCCACTCAGGAAACCATAGTTTGTTCTTATTAATTGAAAATACAAGTTTGCAACTTATTCAAGCAATTAAAATATTCTGCAGTTTTAAATAGCAAAAAAAGAAAAATAACAATTTAGTACACAAATCTGTTTTCTTCTTTGAAATAATAAACACACAAAATACTTCAGAGTTAAGTATTCTTGGGATTTGTCTCTTGAAATGCTCAAAGTCCATATTTAATAGAAATTACTTTTTACTTTTGTTACAACATTGTAATCACCTAAACTTCCAATAAACAAAACCAACATTAGAGTTCCTATTGAACTAATGATTTGAATTCAATTGGAAGATGGATCTGACAATCATATTTTACTCTTTAATATTCTTTCCTACTCCAGTGATTTACTATCTGGCCCATTTTTCACTGTACTCAAAAGACAAATCATGTGTCACTATGTATTACACCCTTCTCCCAAAAAAAGAAAAAAAGACATTTTCGGTCACATTTACAGATGCCATCACTTTCTTTTATGTTCTCACATGGCCAAAGTTTACTGAGGTTTAATATGCCTTAGGGAAACAATGAACTTTGCAGTGATTAATTTAAAAAGTTTTAGATTTACACAGGACATTTTTCAAAGAATTTTATACATTGGAGAAGTGTTCATAGACTAAATAAACAGACTGGACATTTACATTACTATAATCCAAAAAATCTTGGACTTGATTTTCAGTTTAGTGTTTAGCTTCTATTAAGCTCTGTTTACATAACACTATATATATTAATCAAGGTCCTCCAGAGAAATGATGCCAATAGGAAAGAGAGAGTGAAGGGGAGAAAGAACAGGGGTTTTATTAGCAAAATTGGCTCTAGAAATTATGGGTGCTGAGAAGCCCTATGATAGACCTTCTGAAAGCTAGAGACTCTGGGATACCAGGAGCATGGCTGAAAGATCAACATCAAAAGCATAAAAACCCAGGGGGACCATTGTTGTTAAGTCCAGGAATCCAAGAGCTGAAGAAAATAGAGTTCTGATGAAAGCAGGAGAAGACAGTATCCCAGATCCCCAGGACGAAGTGAGGGGGAGAGTGATGAAGAGAGTGATCAATTCACATTTTGTTTGTTCTGTCTGGGTCCTCAGCACATTGGATGTTGCATGCCAATATTAATGGTTGATTCTTCCCACTAAATCCACTCAGAGTCACACACAAATGGACATGGAAATACTCTCATAATTATATATGAAAATAGTGCATTACTAGTTCTCTAGGTATTCCTATACACAATCAAGTTGACATTCGAGCTATCATAACATAGAAAACCCATTCTCTGGAGCAAAATCATTAAAAATATCAGGTAATTGATTACAAAATTACTGCTTTAGTAATGTAACATGTTTTTCACCAATTGGTTATACTTTTATATAGGCATAACTTAGGGTCAAAGGTTAGTGCATTTCTCTGTCCCGTTAAAAGGAATTCAGAGAGAGATAATTACAGTTTCATATGCCCTTTTTCTGTCTGAAGTAGGCTACATTTGCATAATAAAAGGAAAGTAAATAGATATCTAGAAGGGTATGTGACAGTCCAAGACACTGAGGCCACCAAAATGTGCTTTTTGCCTTCGATTCTACAATCCTCTCTGAAAGTGGATGAACAGCCTTTGCTCACCAAGAGGAAAACATTACATGTCATGTGGCCTTAATACTCAGAATGATAAAATCAACGGAATATGATATGTACTTCCCTGTTAAAAATAGAAAAGCCTGTCACTCTGGTTTGTTGGGCCAGAATCTCATCAATTGTTAATTGCTATTATCAAAGTTATCTCAAAGCAAAACATATGTAATGTCATTATTCTCTAGTGACACGCTTTTATATTTTTAATGTAACTATCATTTCTTGAAGTTATTAGGGCATATCAGGAGTCTAGTATCCTTGAAAAAATTAAATAATATAAATTTGATTAGCTATGCAATCTGTATACATTTGCCTCGAGAGAAAGTCACATAAATGAATCTCCTTTGAAACTATTCTAAAATGAGGATATGATCATTATGCAGATAAATAATGAGAACATACTTTGCATTTTTACAGAACTTTTACTTTTGGGGAATAGGATTAAAGATATTTCAGAGAAAAAAATTTAACCTTTATAATTTTCATAATAAAAAATTCGAGTCAGGGTGATATGATATCCTAAACATCATAGGATCCATAGCAGAAATGATACTAGTGTGTAAGTTTTCTGGTAGCTAGTTCCAGTTTTTTATGCATGACACAAGACTTCATAGAAACACACTGCAGAATCCTTAGACAGAAAATTTATTTAGTGCATATTAATACCAACATACCTGTACCCATTTCATTTAAGAATGCTTTCTGACTCAGAAGTATGAACTAAATGTTTGTGTCTTCCCAAATTGATATGTTGAAACTGTAATCTCTAATATGCTGATCTTAAAGATGGAGCTTCTGCTTGGTATGAAGACTGATCTCTTATGATGGGATTAGAGCCCTTATGAGAGGAGATCCAGAGTGTTTCTTAGTTCTCTGCCATATGAGGATACAATAGGAAGACAGCTTTCTCTGAACCAGGATGGAGTTTCTCGTGGTTGCCTAAACTAAGATACCCATATCTAGATAAAGACAGCAGTTCCATGGGAAGACAGTCCTGTGAATTAGTCCTACCTTGGCTGTTGCTAGTTACAGAATACAGGGCAGTGGGTCACTCTGACTTCAGATTTCTGATTTGCTGATCAGATTATATGACCTCCAAGACTTCTTCCAGGTCTTATAACTTATTTTACAGTACAAATTTATACTATCTTCTATATTATATTTTATACCATCTTACTATATTCAAATGGGAGATTCTCCATCATAGATGGGCTGGTGAGGCAGAATTCTTGGCAAACTGTTTCATTTTGTGATTAAAATACAGCCAGAAGCATCCAACAGTGCTCAGCACCCAAGTGCCACCTCCTAATAGCCCCTGACCAAGACCTGTTCTTGTGACACTGCCCTGCCTGCCTTAGCCAAGCTAGCATAGCTTGTCCTTCACACCATGTTGAAGTGCCACTATTGTGACAGACAAAACATGAATATTTATTTCCTTTGAACATTTTCTGAGGATAAATAACTATCCATTCCATAAACATATACAGCTATATGCACAGCTATATTTTACTTGCAAGTATATGACAATGCTATTGTAAATTTAAAAATACCCATTTTAAGGCATTAGTAGATTCTGAGTACATTTTTGCCTACTTTCTCAAATACTAAAATTATGAAACCTAATAAATCTAGACTGGGAACAGTAATATGAGGAGTTGTCAATTCTTTTGATCTCAACAGAACTCCCCATATAGAAAAAGATTTGGAGGTGGACTTCTTATCAACACTAACTTTTGTTAAGAAATCATGAGAGGAGGGTGTCTGTTGGGGGTAGTCAGATAAAAGACATTTATGGTTGGTAGTGATTTAGTAATATTTTCATGAAAATATGTTTAGTTTTTATTGGAGGCTTAAAGACTGCAGCAAGTCACCTTGAGAAGTTCCTGGCGCTATGACAGTTTTCTGGAGAATGCATTTTGGGGCAGGGGTGTTTTCATTGCCTCTCTAATCACACCTGCTTTGGCTTTGGGTCTTACTTGTTCTGTATACTCATTTTTGTCCTGAAGTTCCTTTGATTATTAGGAATCTTCATGCTTGAAAAGCTAGCTCTGCTACTCCTCCACAGAGTGAGGGAGGGAAATGGCACATTTTGCAGATTTCAGTGCTTTTGAAAGGAATAATGAAAAGGAGGTGGTGCTGCTTCAGAAGGCGGGCTACAGATGGAACAAAAGGTTAACTGAAATTTCTTCTGAAAATAGAAAGTAAAAATAGTAATGATGATCCATACAAGAGCCGAAAACACAGCAAAGTGAAGTTATTCATTTTGAATCAGCAGCTTCTTTTAAAACATCCTCTGGTTGTTCAAAGGGTTTTATTTTAAAAATTGGCACTCAGTAAGCACGTCTGACAACTGGTTCATTGTTTCTCTTTTACCAATTGTCAGCGATCGTCTTCCTTTGGATCAGCTGAGGAACTGCAAGTTCTGAGGTAGTTTCTTTGAGGACAAATGATCCAACTTTTCCTCCATGTTTGCCTAAAAATAACTCAAAGCTGAGCTTCACAATCAGTGGCTTTTCTTTATTATATATCAATTGCTGCTTTCCACTTCCCCTATCATTAGAAATGGGAGTCTTCTCGCTTTTAGATATCTGTCTTTTGTCTGTCTGGTACTTCACCCTAGAATAAAGGTAATCTATGTTCACAAAGGGTGCATTACTGTTAAAAGGAAACTTCTTTCATTAAAGACTTCTGAGCAATGCACAAATGGAGTATGTATAGAAATGTGACTGAAATATAAGGATCCTCCTGAGCATTTCGTATGTGTGGCTTTGAATAGGAGCAAAGCAATCTGACAAGACTGGCTGCACTTACTTCTTGTGAAACCTTAACCCCAGCTTGCTCTCATTCATGAGTAGCTTCAGATTCCCTTGAACTAGCAAAAAGCCCTGCTTGTTAGAAAGATAGTGATTCCTTCTCTAGCACCTACAAGTGCAAAAGAGATATATTAAATCTAGCAATTAGTGCTTGACAGAGGCTCTTCTCTGGGATACACAGGATCTTTAAAACCATGTTGAAAAGTAATGCCTTCACTGTGTCATGCCCTCAATCTGACTGGGAACATAAGCATCTCCTGAACCTTCTGAGGATGGAATGACAGAGTGAATCTTTTCTAGAGCATTCTAAACCTTTACTATTAATACAATATTCTATTTGAAGGTCTTTCTATTCATAGACTCTTATGAACAAATATGTTATATCTACATGAGACTGGATAAACACTCTGTTTACATGTGTGATGGACACTTTCAAACAGAACACACCATCATCATCACAGTCTGATGCTATGAGTATTAAAATCCCTGTATGCATCATGCATTTCTTGTTTGTGAAGGTAATGTCTCTTGAATAAGATCACTGTGACAGGTACTGCTAGTTTTTTTTAATCAGTATACATATCTTTAATTTTTGTTGTGTGTAACAATGAAGAAAGACTGCACTTTTCACCTTTCCTTTGTAATTATGGCTAAGTTTTAGACAAGATGATATAAGTATACACATTATGTGCAGTTTACAAAGAATGTGCTTACTAGCAAGAGTCATTATTTTGTTTTCTCTTTTTTCTTCTTTCTCCTCCTCTAAAGGGGTCAAACAATGGAAACCTGAGCTGTCATTGTACACACTGAGATGGCACTTTAGTATCCTTGCTATGTATGAATATTGCAGATTTTTTGTACTTTGTCTTGGATTTAGCTTGTTAATTAAGGTTCTTCCAATACTGTCAAAGAGGTGTTGTTTTACTACATTTTATGTTTAATTACATTATAGCAGATTACATTATTATATGGGCTCAAGTTTAAATTGCTGGAAATACTATGAATTTTATAGTATATCTCAAGCATTAATTTTTATGTAAGTAAAGTGGTTCACATTATAACTATAGAGATATGAATACAGATATTAAAACTCATCTTCAGCTCTCACTGAAAGTTGTAAGAAAAATAAGGAGTTGGGATAAGAAATGGAACTGTTAAACTTGATTTCTTCTCCTATCATCAATCTGTCTTATTCACTTCCTTCCAATGGATTCTTTTAGTAAACCTTCCATTTCCTTCAAACATCTGGTAGTAGTCTTATCTCCTAATGATATACACCACATTAAAAAATGCTACTAATCTAAAAATTCTACTCTGTGAAGATAAGCATATGGTTTAGAAGATGAAAACTGCTGACGATATGATCACATTCCTGTGTACTTGTATAATACACGATCATTAAGCCATTCATCATTCTTTCTTTGGACTTAATTTTAGGGATGGGTAAAGGGAAGATGAGGTAAGCAGAGAAATGGTTATCTTTCACTTTTCATACAATGATTTTCCTCCTGATGTTCTACAAGTTCTTTACCTTTGAGGTGACTATGGAGAAAGTTAGAAACTTGCTAGTTATACTCACACCTATCTCCGGATTTTAAAATACTTGAAGTTTAGAAGTCTTTCTCTCACTTCATGATGTTGTTGTTGTTGTTTTACTTGTGATGTGATCCTGAGTTAAAACTGCACTGAAATCCCAGGTATGCCCTTCATTAACCATATTATGATCAAGAAACTTACAAAAAATCATGTATTAAAATAATCTAAAAATAATCTCTGTGTTAAGGCATGTTCATGATTGCAGAAGATGGTGCACGTAAAATCCTTTGCAGAGGAATAGAGGGTCCTCATCCTAGTCCAATAAATGCCATCTAAGACAAACCAACAGCTATCATAATATTTACCAGTGAGAAGCTAAAAGTTTTCCTTCTCAAATTGGGAACAAGGATGTCTGCTGTCACCATTTTTGCTCAACATAGTTCTCGAAACATTAGTTAGACCAATTAAAGAAGAGAAAGAAATAAAAAAGATATGAACAGTGAAAGAAGAGGTTAAATTATCATTATTCATAGAGGACATGATCTTTTACATAGAAGACCCTATAAACTACACTAGAAGACTCCTTGAACTAATAACCAAATTCAGTAATGTAGCAAGATACAAAGTCAACACTCAAAATGCAATAGTTCCTATACACCAATAATAAACTTATTGAGAAGGAAATTAAGGAAACAATGCCTTTCACAGTAGCACCAAGAAAAATGGAATAGAAATTAACCTAACCAAGGAAGTGAAAGACCTTTACAGTGAAAACTATAATACTCTGAAAAAGGAGATTAAAGAGGATATCAGAAAATGAAAAAATATCCCCTGTTCCTGAATAGGCAATATAGTTAAAATGGCTATACTCCCAAAATTCTCATCGATTAAATGCAATCCTGTAGATTTAATGTAATCTCATAGAGTTAACTCCCAAAACTCTCATAAATTTGCAATTCTAACAAAAATACCAATAACATTTCTTACAGAACTGGAGAAAGCAACCCTAAAATTCATTTGGAATCAGAAGAGACTTAGAATAGCAGAAGCGATTCTGGAAAATAAGGGCAAGGCAGAGGCATAACAATCCTGGACTTCAAGTTATACTACAAAGCCATAGTTATGTACTTCTCATATGAAGAAACACAATTGCTCAATAAAAATGTGGAAAAATATTTGACATCGCTGGCCACTTAAGAAATGCCAATTAAGCAACATCAAGATTTCATCTCACTCCAGAAAAGAATGGCTACCATGAAGAAATCAACCAAAAACAAATGCAGGCAAGGCTGTGGGGAGAACAAACCCTTCTTCATTGTTGGTGGGAATATAATCTGATACAACCACTATGGAAATCAGTATGGAGATACTTCAAAAAACTAAAAATAGAAATTCCATTTGACCTGTCTATTCCCTTTCTTGCTATCTTCTCAAAAGAGTTAAAATCAGCATATTACAGGGATATATGCATGCCCATGTTTATAGCAGCACAATTTATAATAGCTACATCTTGCAATTAGCCTATATGCCCATCAACAGATGAATGAATACATAAAATGTGGTGCCTATACACAGTGGAGCACTACTCTGCCATTAAGCATGATAAATTTGAGTCACACATAAGAAAATGGATGCACCTTGAACCCATCATGGTAAGTGAAGTAAATCAAATGCAGGAGCTTGTACATCATATGCTTTCCCTTATATGATAAATTTAATGGGAAAGTGGAGAAGAAGAAAAGAGAAGGAAAAAAATAAATTATATTTTAAGCATGTTTCTGTTGTCGGTCTCTCGTTTCACCCTAATGTGGTGTGAGAGATCACTTTGCAGAATTTACATTTCCTTGGCTATGTTAAGGTCTTTATTGTTGTTAAGAGCATGGTCTAATTTGAACACAAATAAAATCTCAGAATAGGAAAATCTATACAGGTAGAGAGTAGCTTAGTGGTTAGATTTAGTGGGAGAGGGGCTGGGATAGCTAGTTGATAGAATGATTTGATTTGGGTGATAGTTGACTGTGGTTACAGTTGTGGAACTCTTTTTTATTTCTGGTTGGTCATTTTATTTTTTTTCCATTTAGTTTATTGGTACATTTTAGGTATACAATACAGTTACATTCATCATTGGGATCCTGTACCTTTACGTGATGTATCTTGGTTCTTATTTTTTTCCCCATTCCCCTGCACTCCCTTCACACCCTCCACCCTTCCCTTTTTACAAAGACTTTTGTTTCCATGTTTTTCCTTTTCTCATATTTTTCTTTTCCCTTCTTTCCTTTCCCCTACCCCTCCCACTTCCCCTACTCCTTTAGACATTTTCTTCCTGTTTCATGACATCAATTATACATTTTGATTCATATGCGCACACATGTTTATAGCAGCACAGTTTGCAATAGCTAAAACTTGGAAACAGCCCAATTGCCCATCAACTGGAGAATGGATAAAGATGTGTTTTTTTTAATAAAATGGAGTACTACTCAACCATAAAGAATAAGAAGCTGGAGACATTTGTAGCTAAGTGGATGCACATTGAGGCTATATTCTTAAGTGAAATAAATAGGACACACATGTGTAAATAGTTTCTCTGGAGTGAAAAACTAAAAGTGTAAATTGTGGAACTCTTTCAGTGTGCTGAAATCTGGTGAGTCTTGCAGTTAAGTTTGTGAATTTTGTTGTATGTAAAGTTTTAGCTCAATAAAGTTGTTTTATCTGTAAATATATTTTATTAAATAAAAAAATCCTTTGCACAAATCCTAGTGTATTGTGAGTGCTCAGTAATTTACTTGTCCCAAGTGTAATAAATAGAAGTTATAAAAAAATAAGTAACAGGAATCAATGCTTAGTAGAGTTAATTAATTGCCTTATTTGTCAAAGCAAAAGAATACTTTTTTATTCAAGAGAGAAAGAAGTATGCATCGAAGTCTATGTCACAGAAGCACAAACTCTAATTTACTTCTGTGAGTATAACGTAAAAGCACAATTTTGATATGCAATAAATAGGAGAGAGTGAGACAACATAATTTTCAAAAGCAATATGGTACCAAAATAACAGGGAATAAATAAATTTATTCCCTAAAGTGATTAAAACCTATGAAATACTTCTGGTTTTACACATTTTTCCGTATTTGTTGAATACATGAAAGAATAGATGTTTATAATATGTTTATAAGCAGTCATTTCCTTTACTTTACTAAGAAATTGAGGGTTTCTTTTCAAGAACATTTAAAAAAAGCCCTCATGAGTAGTTTAAAGTTGAAATTTAAGTTAGAGCAGTTTTGAAGATTAAAGTTTGTTATTAACATTAGGAGAGAAATTCCATTCATAGAGTTGCTGAATTTAATTTCTGTGTCTCTATCTCTGTCTCACCCCCACCCCGACCCCTTGTACTGAGGATCAGTCCTGGGAGTGATCTATCTCTGAGCTACATCCCCAGTCTTTTTATTTTTTATTTTGAGATAAAGTCTCCCTAAGTTGCCCAAGCAAGACTCAAACTTTTGATTCTCCTGCCTCAGTCTCTCTCAGTGCTAGGATTAGAGGAGTTCACCACCATGCCCAGGCCCTAAATTCAGTTTCTCTTATCCCTGAAAAACAATGAGGATGTCCTAGTATTTAATGAGAGATTAAAGGATTTAGGGTCTTTAGAAAGCACTTCTTTCACAATAGTGAGGAGAACTGAATATGATTTTTCTGCTGTTAGAACTTATATTCCAGGTAGGGAGACAGACATTAATTGATCCTGTTCAATACCCCAAAGTGTGATACTTTGACATGAGCTGAAGAAGCGGTTTTAGAATCAAGGTCTACCAGTTTTTTAACCCTTCTTATAGGAAAGATTTCATTTATAATTTCTTATGTTTTATAGTATGAGAGTCAAATTATATAGTATATTAGTATTTACAAATTAAACGAAAAGAAGGGCAAGTTTATTAATTATTCAAGTGACAGAATAATTAGGCTGATTACTATCATTTATCTGTATGAACAATCCAAGCTGATTGGACAATTAGTGATCTATATCTTGCTGTTTTGAACTCTCAGCATAAAAGAAAAGAATTGAACTTTAACTTGTGGGACTTTTTCCTTTCAGTCACTTGACACGGAAATCAAACTCAGAGACAGTTACTGAATTGTTTATTTTTAATATTTCCTACCATTGTTCTATATCAGACCTAAAATGTACCATGACATTTTTCCTTTTTTTAAAGAAAAAAGTATGAGCAATCTAATGAACAGATCGTGCCTCCTACATGAGATTTTTTTGTAACTTTATCGGTTCATATTGTGTTTTGATTTAAAAATTAAGCACTGAATTTATTTTACTTACCTTAGAAATATTCTTGCATGCTATGTTCTCCAAACTTGTTATTACAAACTAATTTGTCTAGGAATTAATGTGTAAGAGGAAATTATTTCATACAAATAAAAAAATGACTACTGAGCATTTGTGTCTTCATAGCATCTTTCATGAGGTGAAATGTTGAATGGTAACTACCTGCTGATAGCTGAACCATTACTAACAGGTATTTTAAAATTATTTGGGGGTACATATTTTTAAAGAATTATACCATAAACATTCAATAATAATACTATTTGAATTCCAAATATGAACATATCTTAAATTTCTCTTTTAAATTGATTTTAAAGTTGCATAAATGATACATTAATATTCTCAGAGTGTGCATTGAGTTTTTTTTTCTCATTGTTCCTTGCAACCTATTGACTTTTAATTAAAGCAAGATATGAGCACTTGGTCAGTTAATTTAACATACACATGCAAAATAATTCAAGGAAGTCCAAGAAAAATACATTTGAAATGACAGTAAAGTTGACAAACTCATTGAATATTATACCTTTGATAAAAAGCATAGATAGCTTCAATGTGCATCCACTTAGCTATAAATGTCTCTAATTTTTCATTTTTTATGGCGGAGTAGTACTCCATTTTATAAAAAAAACACATTTTCTTTATCCAGTCTCCAGTTGATGGGGATTTGGGCTGCTTCCAAGTTTTAGCTATCACAAACTGTGCTGCAATGAACATGGGTGTACATATAATCACTGTGGTATGATTCTTTTAATTCTTTGGGGAAGATACCCAGCAGTGGAATAGCAGGGTCAAATGGAACTTCCAGTCCTAGTTCTTCGAGGTATCTCCATACTGATTTCCACAGTGGTTGCACCAGTCTACACTCCCACCAGCAGTGGAGCAGGGTTCCTCTTTCCCCACAGCCCTGCCAACATTTGTTATTGGTTGATTTCATGGTAGCAGCCATTCTTTCTGGAGTGAGGTGGAATTTCAGCCATGTTTTCATTTGCATCTATTGAATAACCAGTGATGTTGAACATTTTTTCATGTATTTATTTGCTATTTCTACTTCTTTGTCTGAGAAATATCTGTTCATTTCAGATGCCCATTTTCACATTGGGTCTTTAAATTTGGGAGGTCTGATCTTTTTAAGTTCTTTATAGATTCGACATAGTAGACCTTTGTCTGAGGAAAAGCAAGTGAAGATTTTTTCCCACATTGTGGGTTGTCTCTTCACACCGCTGGTGGTTTCTCTTGCTAAGTGGATGCACATTGAGGCAATACTCTTAAGTGAAATAAATAGGACACACATGTATAAATACCAAATAGTTTCTCTGGGGTGAGAAACGGAAAGTGTAAATAAGGACTAAAATGTATAATAGGTAATGTGAAATAGGAAGAAAAGGGGCAAAGGGGAAGGAAGTGGGAGGGCTAGGGGAAAGGACAGAAGGAAATGGGATTAATATGAGAAAATGGAAAAATAGGAACAAAATCTTTGTAAATAGGTAGGAATGGAGGGGTTGAAGGAAGGGCTGGGCAAGAGTGAAAAATAAGAATCAAGAGAGATTATGTAAAGGTGCAAATTTCCAATGATGAATGTCATTATATTGCATACCTAAAATGCACCAATGATTAGAATGAATAATTGATAATGCAAAATAGGAAGAAAAGGTCCAAAAGGGTAGGGGTAGTGGGAGGGGCAGAGGAAAGGAAAGGAGGGAAAGGAAAAATGCTGAGAAATGGAAAAAATGGAAATAAAGTCTTTGTAAATAGGGAAGGGTGGAGGGTGTGAAGGGAGGGCTAGGAATGGGGAAAAAATAAGAACCAAGATGCATTATGTAAAGGTACAGTTCCCAATGAGAAATGTAATTGTGTTGTATACCTAAAATTTACCAATAAAGGAATTTAACAACAACAAAAAAAAGAAGCAAGAGGAAAGCATAAGAAAGCATAGATAGAATTTATTAAAAGGTATTTGTAGTATAGTTTTAAAGATAATTTCATTAATAACTGAAAAGTAAGGAAAGTCAACTTAAGTTGTTCTCACCTTATTGATGATTTGCTCCAGGACTCAGGATATGGTTTCAAGAATTTTAAATATTCTAAATGGTTTCCTGATTTTAGTGAATGTCTTTGAGGGAACTGATCAAAAGAAAAACAAAACAACTGGCAGTTGAGGGGGTTGTATGTCTGTAATCCTATTTACTCAAGAGGCTGAGGCAGGAAATCTTAAATTAAGTTAAAGGCCAGCCTGGATGACATAGGGAGAATGTGTCATAAATAGTAGAATAATATAAAATAAAATAAAATGAAATAATAAAATAAGGACTGGGGATACAGCTCAGTAGTGGAGCACTTGTTTAGCATGCATGACACTTTGATTTCAATCTCCAGCACTGCAAAACAAAATGAAAAACAGAAATAAAGTGATTTTTACATGTGGTCCCTAATCTTCTACAGTGTTTCTCTCTGATTCTCTTTGATTCTTTATTTCTCTGCAAATTTCTCTTTATCTTAATCTTGATCATCAGTTTAGTTTGACTCACTCCAGCAATTGTCATTTTACTTTCTTCAATTTACCTATTCTCTCTCTCTCTCTCTCTGTTCTGTACAAGTTGTACTAAAATATCCTACATCTTTATCCATATTATGTGTACATTTCATCACTCACATATTGGTGAACAAATCCAGTATAGCAACTATTCTAACAACAAAAGAAAGAAATGTTTTTGTGTTAAAAATTCAGTTTCTTAGGGAGAAATTCTTAAAATTCTTTTTAAAAAACTTTCTTCCTTATCAATCATGTGAAATAAAAATAAGCATTTAAAGGGGGAATAAATTCTTTACTTTTTATTTATGTTAAGAAATATGTAATGAAATATAGTTGCATTTCTCTTTGTAGGATATACTAAAGAATTAAAAATTAGGTATCAGAGTATAAATGATTGTAATGAAATTATCTGGAATTTTAGGAATTCTGTTTTATTTAATGTTATGGCTTGTATCTAGATGTCCCCCCAAAGTCTCATGCCGTCACAGGTGGGGCTTTTTTGGGGTTTCTGGATCTAGGTGTGTGATCCTGGGATCAAGGACATGATGCTGGGACTGATTCACCATGTGACGTTAGGATTAAGGGTGTGAGTGCTACCTCCCCTAAGGACCGGCAGCCTGGATAAGACACAAGGGAGAGAAAGAGCAGAGCGGCTGTCTGGGCTTGTTGCTTGCTTGTGCCTTACTGCCTTTTGATTGCTGCCTGCCATGATCGGTTTCTCCTCTCTGATGCCCCTCTGCTATGCCACCCTGCCTTGGAGCTTGTGGACTGTGGACTGAAACCTCTGCACACTGGGAGCTAAATAAACCTTTCCTCCTTTAACTTTGAGTGCCAGGTATTTTGTCTCAGCAATGAGAAAAGTAACTAAGACATTTAACTTCCTGTTTTGCTAATATATTTAGTAGCATATAGGTTAAGCTAAGTGAATAAAAATCTGTCAAAAGATAGTCTGTAATAATAGAGATCTTTGTCTCACAGTTTCTGCCCCAATTCTAAGATGAATTAATTCATTAAATTTTTTCTATCCTCGAAATGCATTTAATTTTAAAATCAAGTTTATTTCAGCTTTATTATTGCTCAATTAGTTACATACAATAATTTAAAACTGTTGAAGTTCAACCATGAACTTTTTAGTGTGCTATCAAGTAAATGTAGTGTGCTATCAAATAGAGGGTACAGAAAATAGATGATTAAAATGCATAAAAAGTCAGATTGTGTCCTATTTCATTTACCATTAGCAAAGAAATCATTACAGTTGTTTGGGGGGCCTTACTAGATCTCTGACATCTTTACCTATATTTCATTTTTCTCTCTCCTTCTCTAGTGACATGGTAGCCCCACGATTCTTATTTTCTTCCAAAATGAAAGATTCACTCTCACCTTTGATGCTTTATCCTTGATATTCCTTCTCCCAGAACTCAGCTCCTTCCAGAATTTTTCAGGGCCTGCCACATTGTCTCCAAGTCTCTTTCAGTAAAGCTCACCTTTACCTTCTTCAAAATTTAAAATCCAGCTCTATTATTTTCTCTTCTACATGTTATTGATTCTCTTGAAATTATCAACATTTAAGACTCCATATATTTTGCTTATGAATGAGATTATTGACCATCTTTGGCAACTGAATACAAAGAGAGCTCTCTGAAGTCATTGAGTTTTGTTTATGTTTGCTCCACTTTGCTATAGTAGTGCTAAAATATAATGAAATATTGTTAAATATTCAATGATTAAATTAATGAAAAAATGAAAAATTGAATAAATGAATCACAAAAACAAGACTACTATTAATTCCATTAGTTAATTTGGAAAAATTGATTTATGCATTGACATTTTCATTATTCTCTGTCTTTATTTAGGTAAACATATTTTCATATGGTATGAAAATAATTCAGTTATTTTAAAATTTAGTTTTATGTACTCACAATAGCTAAAGAAAATAGTTTTTGTAAGAAAAAGGAATTTCATAAAATTATGACTGCTTTTCTTACATAAAAGGTTTAGCTGTTCTCAAAAACATCTAAGCATTGAGTTTAATCCATATACTTTAAAAGCGTCTTAAACATCACTCAATTGCATTTTTGCAGTATCATTCCAATATTAAAACTGTTATTTATAATTTTATTAGAAGTTTTTAAAGCTAGTAACAAGACTAAATTTCATGGCATTTTATAGGCTTATTTTAATGCAGTGAAAACAGTTCAAATGATAGTTTCAATTATTAGCATTATTCTGATTTAAAACATAAGCCACAGGGGATAGGTATTTTATAGAAATTATGTTTATATTAAATTGTGCCATATATTCTTCCATATATTTTATCTAAGTGCCAATTAGTTTCTTGCCACTAGTTAAGCACCCAGATTAATGGTTCTAGTCACCACAGGAAGTGGTTCTGGAAATCCCCGTGGAGGTAATTGCAATCCTGTTTTAGGAACAAATACACAGATTTAGTTACATAATCAGTAGAGTCGGATCTGAAGTGGTTTAAACAAAGTGTGATTGAATAATTTTTTCTGTGCATAATTGTCAAGAATGCTTCAAATTGATAACTAGAATGATAACAAATGCTATCCCCAGTGGAGTGAATTGTCAGGTAGCGTAGTATAAAACTGGAACTTTATTACACAATTTAACTACTTAATATATAATTTAAACAACCTCTCAAAATTAAAAGTGAAATTTTCAGAGATTTATGATCATATACTTATAAATTTTACTAAATTTTTATAAATGACAAAGATTTATTATGTCCCACAGAATGACATTTTTTAGAATATAGACTTTAAAAAATAACTTTATTATCAAACACACACACATACAAAAGTTAAAACCATTCATAGAAGAACAATGTAAGGGGAAAAAAACTACAATAATATTCAAATACAGTAGAACTCAATCAAAACAAAACTGAAAAGCACTTAAAACATTTTTCCACATAACTTCAGAAAGCATCTCAAGCAGCAACAAAACACCAGAGGATGTGATTTGTTTCAGAAAGATCCCCAAAACCAACATTGAACAAATAGTGGTCTGGAAAAATACTCCAGGTGGATACCAGACTCCACATAAGCCAAGCTTCTCCCTAATTTAAATTTCGATACAGTCATACAACATGCGATGGAAACACAATGCGAGAAATATGTTATTAGGCCATTTCATCAGTGTGTATCCTTAATTACACTTTCAGTTTCTCACATTAGAGAAACTATTTGGTATTTACACATATGTGTCCTATTTATTTCACTTAAGAGAATGGCCTCAATATGCGGCCATTTAGCTATAAATGTCTCTAGTTTCTTGTTCTTTATGGCTGAGTGATACTCCATTTTATTAAAAAAACCACATCTTCTTTATCCAGCTTCCAGTTAATGGGCACTTGGGCTGTTTCCAAGCTTTCGCTATTACAAACTGTGCCGCTACGAACATGGGTGTACATATATCGCTGTGGTATGATTCTTTTAATTCTTTTGGGAAGATACCCAGCAGGGGGACAGCTGGGTCGAATGGGACTTCTAAGCCTAATTCTTTGAGGTATAGACTTTTTTTTATCTAGGTAAACTAGTGAGGAAATTGTGCTATTATAGAGTATTTCTCACATAGAGGGAAGAGTACTATTGTAACTTAGTTGAAGGGATCTGGGCTTGAATCTTATCCTCAGAGGATCTAGCCTTTAAATTTTCAGAGTTGAGGCTAATATTTCTTATTTTACAGTGGTGTCCCAAGCTAATGACAACAATATTAATAATACTATAATAAAAATTAACATCCAGTGAACACATTGTATTTCAGATGATGTGTTAGTTGATTTTAATACATAGTTTTCACACCAGTGCCTGAAGATAGGATTATTATATTTTTGTGACAGATGAGAAAATGACTCAAAATTATCAAGTAATAGAATATGTATTAAAATACAAGTCTGTCTCATTTAGATTCTTAATCAGATTGTACTGACATAATTAAGGCAGTGTTGACTTTTTAAATTAGCATTAATATAAACTGTATTGTTTTCAGACTTCTCTCAATCACATACCTCACATTTCTGTACATGCTAGTTTGCTTCTTTATTTTGGGGGCCCATTTTGACCTAAAGAGCTGGCTCTAACCTTTGATACTCTCTTTTTATCATTTATATATCCTCAACTTGATTTAAGATTAATGTAACACTGGTATGCTTAAGAATCAAGATTGAACATCCTTTAAAATTTCCGTTTTATAACTTGTGTCTCACATTCTGTAATGAGATCCTTTTGGGCAGGTAGCAAGCTTGAAATGCTAATATAATTTGTTATATGGGTATTGGCACTTCTAATATTTTGAGAAAATTGTATAAACACTTGGTATTCAAGGGTTTTGCTTTAAAATGTGTATAATATAGCATGTTTCCCACTGATATCTTGATAAATATGTAAGAAAGTTTATTTCTAGGTCTTGGAATAGTGCTGGGGAGGTCTAGCCATGGGGTCCATTTGAGGTCATTTTTTACATTATAGGCTCTCAATGAAAAGGACTCTACTAATCCAAGTGCTATTTATAAAAGGTAAAGTTATAGTGGACGAGGCAGAGTACCAGGTAGCGACACAATGGTGCATACATTTCTGAATATTTCTTTGTAGATAACTGAAAAGTGCTCAGTGTTGACCACGAAGAAGAGTTCCAATATGGAGGATAATGTGGGCCTCAGGATTGCACACCTGGAGGAGGCCTGTGGCAGGAAGTTTTCTGTGATCGGATTCCACCAATAACGAGCCAGGCCAAAGTGGGTGATTGATGCAAAAGCTCTTAAATGGCAAAGAGTTTGGCAAATTGAAGGAGTTGAGAAGGCAGTGGTAAGATGTGGGCACTGGATAACCTGGGTGGTAATGAAGAAGGTATGTGTACAGATCACATGGCCTGTGAGGGGTAGTGGGGAAGGACTAAATAGAAGCAGAGTTCCCAAAGAGTGGTGGGAACAGCACTGAAGATAAGTTTTAAAATAAATTCACACTTTAAAAAAATTCATTTTAATTGACCCATGATAATTGTATATATTTATGTGTATAATGTGTTGGTATACATTGTGTAATGATTTAATCAGAATAATTAACACTAGAATGCTCATGTCAAATGTCAAATATTTATCATTTCCTTGTGATGAGAACATTTGAAAACCTACCACCCTGTTATTTTGAAACATACATTACATTTAACTGTAGTCACCTTGGTGTGTTATAGAATGCGTACACTTGTCCCTCCAATCTCACTGTAACTCTACTCATTATCCAGTCTCTCCCCATACCCAGTCTCTCTACTCCACTTCATCTCCACTCTTTCTACCTCTATGAGATCAGCCTTTTAAAAAGAGTCTACTTCCGGTGGAATCTCATGATTTTGGTCATCTGTGGTAGCCGTAGGACCACTTGTGGCGGGAGGAGCACACACCGGGCATCCTGAGGCCAGAAGCCTGCAGTCTGCAGTCCCTGCACCTCCTTTCCCAGTCCCTCTTCTTCCCATGAGGCCTGGAAACACTTTCTATTCACAGGTTTCCAAAGCGGAGAAAAGAAAACAGCTTTGTCAAGTGCTATCAGAACGTTTACCTGAAAGGCTGCAGCTGCTTGCCTAGCTTAATTTTTTTCTTCTTCTTTTCAGTCAGTTTTAAGTCTTAAAGTGGATCAGTCAGGTCAATGGAAGGTCATATTTGCAGTCCTTGTTGCTTAAAGGTGAAAGTAAACATGCTGAGCATTGGAGAAAGACCATTTTAAATTGTGCTTTGAACTATGCAATGACTTAGAGGAACTAGGAAAATTAAAGTAATTAGGCACTGTGGAATGAAGGCCTCTAATGAAAAGCCTACCAATTTGATTCTGTCATCCTTCTGACCTCTACTAGTGAAAGAATTTAAAATATTTGTTATTCTTTTTGCCTGAGTAATGAAGTACTATGACCCAGAGATGTACTGTGGCTACTTGTTTATATTCTGGCAGAGGTGAGGGTTTTGAGTCAGAGAGAGAAAGAGAGACCACGTCAATGAATGTGAGAGTTGGGTACATTAAAACAGGCCAAGATGGTTTAACAGATTATGGATGTGATTTTCCATTTCCTGAGAGACTGATGATTATTAGTGGTAACCAAGCAAAATGCTCAGAAATGAGAAGGGGGCCAAGAGAAGAAAGAAGAGGTGAGGGTAAGGAGAATAAAAGTAATTGAGATATATGTTAAGGACACATACCTACTAGCTAAAATGAGCGAAACATTAGGTACTGCAAGCATATACTAATAAAAATACATTTGAAGCTTACACTGGAAAAAAAGCAAATAACATTAATTAGAAAGCTATCTAGCTGCCAGTCTGCTGAAAAGCAGAGGCACCAATGAAATAGTGTTGACTATGTTTTCAACAGAAATTACTGGGAGAGAGATACATCAAGCTGCAAGATCTGTACCAACATGATGAGCAAAAATGTCTGAACTGAGGCATTTTGTCTGTTCTTTTCCCAAAACTGCTAGAATTGTTGCATTTGTACTCAACCACGCAGCAGCCTGCTTTGTGAACGACAGGCTGGTTGCCTGAGACATACCTCGCAACAGGCCAATGTTTCATGTGCTCTTGTCTGTGGCCACAAGAGGCATAATCTGTTCAGGAATACTTTTGGGAGATTCCACATTACATTTATTGCATAGGAGGAGATACAAAGCTTCAGTGTTTTAAAATCCCAGCCAAGTGAGTCAGTCAAGAAAACAAAAATTTTTGCAGAAGCCTTTAACCAAATGTCTCTTTCCCTGATATGATACTCAGATCTAACATGCAGCAAAATAGACATTGTCTGTCTGAATGGCTGAGTAGGGTAAGCCATGAGTGTTTTATAAAAAAGGGTCAAAGCTGACAGATATTCAGATTGCTGGAGAATTTGAAGTACTAGGGATGGGAGGAGCTGACTGGAGCTATTATAGTCCTTTTTGGAGAGAGAGAGCTGCTTTAAGGGCTAAGTGTCAGCATCAAAACAGACTAGAGAATCACTACTGTGTTTCCACCTGTAGAAGTTAATTGAGTCTCAAGGTATTGATTAACAGTGAAAATAAACAGGATTGGACTTTCTGCTTATAATTTAAGGCATCTTGCTGTATTTTTCAAGCCGTGTGGATTTATAGAACATCTACTGGCTGCCTCACATTTTTTAAAACACATTGCTTTCCTTACTCTACTGTTTATTTTTCTCTTATTTTTCTGATTTCTCCTCTGTCTACCTCAATCATTATTTCTCCTGCTTTCTCAGCACCTGTATCTATCTGTGTGCCTGAATGAGGCTGGAGAAAAACCCACAGTAGTGCCAGTTGCTTTGGCTTTAAACTCATGACTATTATTTTAGTGGGCTCTTCATGTTACAGCATCACATACTACACACCTCTGACCTGTTAACTGTCCACTGCCTTAGATGCTTATTGAATATATTTTCTGTTCTCACATCTGCAACAACTTTTCTACCACTTGTGTTCTCACTGATCACATAGCTTACTTATTTATTTTGAACACAGAAGGAACCAGAACAGAACTTCAACAAGCTTTCATTACCACATTTGTTTGCTTCCATTTTTGCCTACTACTTCTGACTTCAATTGCTTTACGTTTGTTGAACAGCCATGGTCATGAAGCCAACCCTCCCACTTGAACTCTATATCTTTATTTAAGAACATTGCTTCACCAATTTCCAGCACTTCTGCATACCAGTTTTTCACACTTTTGCTGGATTACTCTATTAGCATACAAGCATATTGAAATGTCTTACAATAGAAGATGGTTATATAACCTGTGATACATTCATATCAAGGCAGTATTTATTTAATCAGAAAGAAGAGGAAACAAACTACGCATTCTTTTTTTTTGTGCTGGGGATCAAACTCAGGACCTTGCGCTTGCAAGGCAGGTGTGTCTCCACAGAGCTAAGTCCATGGCCCCTACTACAGATTCATTTTAAAAGATATCATGTGTATAATACCAAGTGAATAAATGCTGATATCAAAAGATCACATACTGTATTATTCCATTTATACAAAACATTTTATTCTAGTTCCTCCACATTATAATCTGAATGACAGAAATGAAATCAGTGGATGACGGATAGAAGGAAGAGGACAGAGTGAGTAATAGAATAAGAGAAATGAAAAAAAGAGAGAAATGGATTCTAAATGAGCACTAGAAAAACTTTTAAGTTTTAAATATATTCATAGTGTTGACTGTGATAATTGTTTTGTAAGCATATACACTTCTGAAAAAAATTTAAATTGTACATTATATATGTAGCTTACTGAATATAAATTATCTCATAAAGTGGTTATGAAAACAATAATGTTTTATCTAGCTTATCATGAGCATTTTTTGCATCCCTTGTAGCTCTAGTTTCATTGGGAACCAGGCAGCATAGATACTAACCAGGCAATGCCTGTACTGTTTTACTTTTTCTCAAGTCTGCACATGCTTCTAAATTAACCATTCTCTGTAGTCTGATGATTCTTGGTAAATGTCAAGTTACTTTCAGCTCTTTTATAGTTTCCATTCATTGGAGGTTGATGATAATGGTTTTATGTCTTTTTTGTTTTTGAAGGAGAGGTCTGTAGTATAGCAGAGAGAATCAAGATTTATAGTTTTGTTTTGTTTTAGATAGTATCTCACTTTGTAGTTCAGGCTGGTGTTGAGCTCAGAGCAATCTTCCTGCTTCAGCCTACCAAGTGCTGGGATTACAGGTGTGTGCCAACACGCCCAGCTAAGATTTACAGTCTTAAAATATGTTTTCAACTTCTAATTCTTTTATAAAGCACGGATATTTGCTTGCATAGAAGAAAGATGTTTTCTATTTTTTTTCTAAACCATAAAATACCATGAGGGCAGGAGTTGGGTCATTTTCATCTTTGTATTTCTAGAGCCTGGCATAGAAGGTGTAAATACATGCTTATTGACTGAAAGGAAGGAAAAAAACAAAGTTGCTGTTAGTTTTACTATTGGGTTCTAAACTCAGTTGGCTACATTTTTCTTAAGTAGCCCAAATGTCATAAATTTAAGTATTACTCAAGCTTTGTGTGTGTGTGAAAATTATAAATAATAATCTGAGGAAGAGCTATTTGAACCAGGATAACTATTTTTTTTCCTAAAATTCATTGAAAAATAACTATATATCTAATTGTCACTCAAAAATCCTTTAGATTCAGCATGTGATTTGCTTTGGTCAATAGAAAATGAACAGAAGTGGCATGCATGAATTCTGGCAAGATTGCTTCTTCCTCTGCCATGGTATGGAATCATGTATTTTATGATGAATTTCGGGGTCTATAATTGAGATTAACATGGAGCTGTGAAATCCACCAAACTGTCACAGACCAATAGCAAGAAATAATTACTTTTATTTTACCACTGAACTGTTTTTATGGAATTTAGAATTTTATTTTTTGCCACTGACTTTAAGTTTTGCTAGTAGTAAAGACTCTAATCATTCCTGACCTTTACTTTCCTATTTTCTACCATTAATTATGCAATCATATTTTTGCATCTAAACTCTTGTAGTTTTTCTGTGACACAACACATATTTATTATTAAATATATTTTCTTATGAAATAAGAATAATAATGCAAGCCCATTGCCCAGTTTTGGAAGGAACAGAGAAACACTACTCCCAAATTTATAAGTCTATCTTTCTAAGATAATCCCCGTAAAATTTATGTATTTTTCCTTTGAGTCTTATTTCTAGAACAGTCAGAAATAACTTGTATATGTATATGCCTATATATTTTCCTAAATATGATATTTTAAACATATGTTACAGAAACAAATAGAACAAATAGCCTGCATTCTGTATTTCATGACGTTTTATCCCAAGAACTGAGAGAAATAAAATGAGCCAAAACATGAACATCCAAAGCAAGGCTTTTATGAAGGGACAGAGCTGCCAGGCTGTCTCGAACAATGGCGAGAACAGCAACCAGGAGGTGGCTGGGTGAGGTTTATAAGGGCTGGGGGAGTGTGGTGGAGTCAGATGATTGGCTATGAGTCAGATGATTGACTATGACTCAGGGTGAGGTGGGAAAAAGCAGGTCTTTGTTCTCTCTGGAGTGATTTGTTTCCTGTAGGAAGGGGACATTGTAGGATGCAGGCTTGTTGGGGCCATTTTTTCTAGCAGAGAACTCTATCAAGAACCTATCGAGTTCCTGTGTTGAATGATTCCAGTATCCTATTTAGGATGAATGAGGTATGGTGACATTGTGTACTTATTCAAACTAATTCTACATATACAGAATTGATATGGCTGGTACTTTTTATTTGACACATATGACCATGTGATTTGGCTAAGTCTCATAGCTGGTGCTGAGAGTCTAATGGAAAGTCCTATCTTCTTGTGTCCTGACAGAGAAAAATTTTATTTAAAGGACCTAATGACTTACTTGTCTCCAAATAGAATGTTAGACATTAAAAAACTGGACATGACTATTCCAACACTGTGCAAAGAAAGATATTTTATATATTTGTAAATATCCTACTGAATGAATACTGCAAACGAGACTAAATCTTAATATACCTCACCAAATGTACCTGTCATAATTAGAGTTACATCCAAGCCATCTAATGAATTGAAGAGAATAAACAGCTATTCAGTGTGGCAAGAAGGTTATTAGATGCTCCAGAGAGGAGCAGCAGGAGTCTGAAGATTTGGTTTCTAGATCCACTGAGGTCTTAACAAATCTTGAAGTAGTCATTTATTCTTTATGTCTTCATTGTCTGATACATAGAATAAAGATAACAACAAATGCAGTATCCAGTTTTTATCAGAATATATACACTCACACACACACACACACAGCATTTAGACAAAAGACAAAGTGACTGACAAGTAGTTTCCACTTGATAAATGGTAGATGTTATAGTTAGTAATCAGGAATTTCATTTTAATGCTACAAGCAATTCTTTTATTCCTTTAGCATTAGAAGATTGAGTGTAAGTCTGGGGGCCTGCTTTTCTTATGTTTGGGGAATAATCACTTTATCATATATGATAAAACATAGGTCATGCTTTTAAAAGTGGAGATGGTCACTGCTCTGTAATAATAATGTAAAGGTTTATCTTTATAGGCTAAGTTCATTCTCTGTGGATTTTTTTTAGGAAGAAATGTTTTGTGTCTAAACAGACATTAGACAAGCATCATCTTGAAAAGTTCTTTTCTAAAGAAATTTCAGAATAGTAGTTCAGAAAGAAGGCTCAGACTCTACTCAGGCATGAAGTAATTTCCTCAGGCACTAGCTGTTTGACCTTGGGCAATATATATACCCCGTGTTTATCAATAGGTAGAATAACTGAGTCCCTTTCATAGAGTTGTCAGATGCAGAAACTTAAATATGGAGCCAGAATGTTGGGACAGATATTCATATCATCAAATTGGGGCACACAAGTATGGCAACAAATAGAGATTAAAAAGTTTATATTGGGCTATCCAAAAGGTGTTCTGATATAATATTTAAGAATACATTACCTTGGCTTCAAAGGCAATATGAGAAAACTAGATTTTGATAAATTGTTCTTATAGGAACTTTAGGCAAGGTCAAACTATTTAGCTTAAAATTAGGAAAAAAATGTATTCAACTTTTCAAAAATGTAGGGAATAGTTATTTCTATGGCAGAAATAGGGAGGGTAAGATACATAATGGGACATGCTTCCCTTTTTTAGGAACTCAGGTCTTTGGAGCTTGGATCTCAGTGGAGACATGTTTTTGCGAACTTACTCTAGATTAGGTACAAAGGATGGTGCCAGGTCATAGGAGGAGGGCCACATAGGAAGGAAACCATAGAAGAGAGGTTTAAACTGCTGGATCCAAGGATGCCATACCTTTACTTCAGGTTTAAATCTTCTGCTTTTTAATTCATGAGTGTTATTTCAAAGTCAATTCTTCTATTTGTTTTTTTTTTTTTTGTCTGATCATCTGTCAATAAGAATCAAAAAAGAGCAGGTGCCAAAGTGAGGGGCAATGTGGAGCAGAGAAAGAAGCACTGGTTTGTGGGTCTCCAGTCTCAAGATAATTGGAGGAGTCTTATGGAAGCAAGCTGGTGTTAGCTGCAAATCTCACTCCTGGCTAAGGTGGCTTGTAAAATAACAGAGTGAGTCTGAACAGGCACGCAAGTATTTCTTAGTCTTCAGAACTCCGAGGGACTGAAAACTGCTAGAAGACTAGAAAGCTGTTAGATTAGTTTACTGTTGATATGACATTGAAAGGAGTATGGGCTTTAAATGTTGAGGTATGAAATGTTCATCTAGTACCACCATCACTACCATCATCATTGGTACAACCTGGCCCAAGAAATTTATAATGAAAGATAAAATTTTATTTTTATATTCAACTCATTCAGTACAAGCACCAGAATAATGGATATAAATTGAATTCCTCCAAGTGTGTTAGACTTGTTTTGAATTCTTTTCTCTCAGGTTTCTGACACTCATGAATTCCTCAGTTCTTCTGCACCAGCGTACTTGTTCTGCTCTCTAGCCACTTTCCTGGCTGTGCTGTTGCTGGTTTGTTGGGAGCATTATCTCCTGATGGAAAATGCTACTGCCACCACTTCCTGGCATCTGGGAGGAAGAATGATTCCTTCTAATTCCCAGGAGGACAGACAAGACCAGGCCGTGGCTTTTTATAAAACATTACTAATGTTACCAGTACAAACTGAAACTGCTATTTATACATACATAGTAATCTTAGATATTGAAGAACTTCAAATCACAATCCAAATCCCTGCTTCATCCCAAGCAAGATACAGATAAGATGCATGCCCATTTGCTATGTACCAGGGAGGATTTTCCAAACCATCATCCTGTCTCAACTGCCCAGCTCCCATCCCTGTACTCAGCCTTTGTGCATCTAACCTCACAACTGAAGACTAAGTAGAAGTTCTTTTTTGCTTTCATGTGTTACTTTATGTCACTTCTCAGCATTAAACACGTACTACTGTAATTAATTGATAGTGAAGCCATTCATTTTCTTCAGAAGAAAATTCTTGTTCCATTTCTAGGCATGAGGCTGAAACAAATCTGACTTCTTCAACCTGAAAAAGCTTCACATGAAAGAAAGCAAGTATTCAGGACTGGTTGTAATCTGTGAGTACCATCAATCTTCTCTAAATTCATTTTCCAATGCAAAATAGAGAATATGAGCTCTGTCTGCCCAATTAATCAATAATCTGCTTTTAAGAAAAAGAATTAAATATTTTTTTCTCTCACTTTTTCTGTAGCTTAAGGTTGTGTAGTAGCAGGAAGCTTTTATGCAACTCACTGAAGCAACTCTATAGCTCATGGGATTTTCCATAGTCCTTTTTAGCAGAAAGGAGAGTCAATTTTAGGGACAATCCAATTTCTGTCAAAGAAGATATAAATATTATGAATCCTTGAAATAGTAAATTTATGTTTTAAATGTTACAATCCAAGCCTGCCAAGTAAACTTTATCTCAGAATATCAAAAAATAATATCTGTCTTCTACATAGGACATTGACTAATTTCTATTTATATAAAATAAGAGATATTCAAAGATTAGTATTCAACTACAGTCCATAGTTAAATGAAATCACATTTGTTTTTATTTATGTATTCTTTAGCAGACCTGGACAAACTTTATATTAGTCAAGTATAGATTTCTGTAAGGGTTACTAAAATGCTCCTGGTCTCAGATATTTATCAAAATTCATTTTCTCAAGAATTCAGAAATGCTATAAAATAATTCATGGAGGGTGCCTTTCTCTAAATCCTTGAATGGAATTTCCATTTTTACAAGACCAGAATTTGGTAATAACTCTAAATCAGTGAGATTAAAGGGCAGCTTTGATTTAGGTTCAATTGGGGTTTATCTTCTTGCCTCACCTCACTTCTAATAATCAATTTTGTTATGTCTTTCAAATTTTGACTTACAATATTCTGGGCTGAGACATACTTTTCAGAGTTCTTAATACTGATGGCAGATATTCCTGACTCCTTTCATTTGCAAATGTTCAAAGAGTACTCTATGAAAGCTCTTTGAATATATTTGAAAAGTCTGCTTTACTCCAATATGCACAGATAAATGGTTATTCAACCACAATTAAATGGTTATTCAGAAAGGTTAAGAATGTCTCCTTTGAAGTTGAATTGTCTGGATTTGTATCCTGACTTTGCCCCATACAAATGTGTTGTGAAGTTACTTAATATTTCTTTGTCACAGTTTCCTTGTCTGTAAAATGGTGATAATAATATTATCTACATAATGAGATATAGAATTAAATAGAAATATATATATATGAAATAGAAGTTACTTAACATTTGATCTCAAAAATTCTAATATAATAAAAATGGTTGCTATTTTACATATGCATGCCACTTCAATTCTCTATCTTTACACTTTCAGTTTCTCACATCAGAGAGATAAAGCAATGTTTACACACGTGTGTCCAATTTATTTCAGTTAAAGAATATAATCTAAAGATGCATCCATTTAACTATAAATGTCTTAACTTTATCCTTCTTTATGGCAAAGTAGTACTCCATTGTATGAAAAAAACCACATCTTTTTTACCCATTCATTGGTGGATGGGCATTTGGGCTGTTTCTAAGATTTAGCTACTATAAACTTTATCACTATAAACATGGGTGTGCATATATCATTGTGGTATGATGCTTTTAATTCTTTCAATAAAATACCCAGAAAAGCAACAGCTGGGTCAAATGGGACCGCTTATCTTAATATTTTGAGGAATCTCCACACTGATTTCCAGTGTTTGCACCAGTCTGCATTCCCACCAACTGTGGAGAAGGGTTACTTTTTCCCCACAGCCCCACCAGCATTTGTGGTTGGTTGATTTCTTAGTAACAGCCATTCTTTCTGGCGTGAGATGGAATCTCACTGTTCTTTTAATTTGCACCTCTCGAATGACCAGTGATGCTGAACATTTTTTTCATATATTTTATTTGCTGTTTGTACTTCATCTGAGAAGTGTCTATTCATTTCAGGTGCCCGTTTTTAGATTGGGTCTTTAAATTTGGGGGTCTAATTTTATTCAATTCTTTGTATGTTCTAGATATTAGTCTTCTATTTGAGGAACAGCTGGCTATAAGTTTTTCTAACTCTGTGGGTTTTCTCTTCACTCTGTTGATGATTTGCTTTGCTGTGTAAAAGCTTCTTAATTGGAAAAGATCCCAGTTGTTGATACTTTGTATCATTTCCTGTGTGATTGTTTTTTTTTTTCTGGTACTGGGAATCTAACTCAGGACCTTGTGCTTGCAAGGCAGGCACTGGAACCACTGAGCTAAATCCCTGGCCTGGGATTTTTTTTCGTTATGTTTTGCCTACACTTATGTCCTCAAGAGTTCTACCTATTCTCTCTTCCAGCAGATTTAATGTTTCTGTTTTAATATTTAGATTTTTGATCCATTTGATTTTGGTTCAGTGCATTGTGAAAGACATGCATCTAGTTTTAGTCTTTGGTATGTAGAAATCCAGTTTTTCTAACACCACTTATTAAAGAGGCTGTCTTTTTTTCCAGTGGATGTGTTCAGCCCCTTTGTCAAAAATAAGGTGTCTGAGTGTGGTGTGTGTTTGGGGTCCTTTCTGCATCTTTCAGTCTGTTCCATTCATTTTCAGGTTTTTATTATTTTTGGCAGTATCATGGTGTTTTTATCATGTAGTTCTGTAGTATAATTTCAAGTTAGGGATTGTGATGCTCCCTGCCTTGCCTTTGTGGCCCAGAATTGTTTTTGCTATTTTAGGTCTTCTCTGGATCAAAATTAATTTTAGGATTATTTTCTCTAATTCTGTGAGGTATACTAGTGGGATTTTGAGTGGAATTGCTTTAAATCTGTAATTTTGGGAGTATGGGAATTTTCACTATTTGGGTTCTTCCTACCCAAGAACAGGGGATATCTTTCCATTTTCTGATATTGTCTTCGATCTCCTTTTTCAGAGTACTGTAGTTTTCAATGTAAAGATCTTTACTTTCTTTGTTGGATTGATTCCTAAGTATGCCATTTTTTTCAATGGAAAGCACAGAAGAGATGAACAGGTTCCTAGGTAAATGTGAACTTCCAAACCTGAATCAAGAAGATATCAATATTCTAAATAACCCAATATCCGTCAATGAAGTTGAACGTGTAATTAAAAACTTACCAACAAAGAAAAATCTTGATGGTTTCACTACAAGAAATTTCGAGAAGATCTAATGTCACTACTCTTCAAACTTTTTAATAAAATAGAAAGGGAAGTAATACTCCCAAAATCCCCAAAATCATTCTTGGAAGCAAATATTACCCTGATATCAAAACCAGAGAAATTCCCAACCAAAAAAGAGAACTACAGGCCAATATCCCTAATCAACATAGATGCAAAAATCCTCAATAAGATTTTGGCAAACAGAATGCAGCAAATCATCAAGAAGATTATACACCATGATGAAGAAGGATTCATCCCAGGAATGCAGAGAATGGTTCAAAATACACAAATCAATAAATGTAATATACCACATCATCAGAACCAAAGACAGAATCACATTATCATCTCATTAGACACAGAAAAAGCATTTGACAAAGTCCAACACCAATTCTGTCTTTAAATTGGATATACTCTTCTCATTGTTTGCACTGTTGGTCATAATTGTTGTTCTATTCAGAGGTGACGGAAGAAACATTCAAAACTAGAAAATGAGAATTAGATCTTGGGGCCCAAGAAAAATCAGATTTCATTTGCATTGGACCCCAACATCATAATACCAAACAGTACTCTCTCTTCCACCTACGTGGGTACAGTAGATTCAAGGAAGTTATTCTTTAATCAGTTTATGTCCCATATCCTGTGGGATACAACTATATTCTAAAGCCAAGAATACTGCCCTTTACTAGCAGATTCTGGTAACTTAGTAGGATAGAAACTCTATTTTTGGAAACACAATTAATTACACTCATAAACACAACAACAACAGTGTGGTATATAATATACAAAAATTAAAGCCTTTGCGTGAAAGTCTTCTATTTCAGACCTCTCATGAAATCTGACATGTCAAACTTTCTATAATTATCCTGTCAGTGCTAGACCACTGTTTCCAATTATAATATCTGGCAGCTTTTCATCTCTTTGGCATTGACTAGATTATAAGAAAATGATAAGTATGAAATATAATTTCTGACTGATCTTATTTCATGGGTTATAGTTTTTTTGTACAAGTTTTGAAGCTGAATCTTAAAAAGGAAGAACACTGTTCAAATCTTATAACGATCTTAGAAGTAAATCATTTTTTTGTGAGTATCACACTTGATAATACTGATATGTTGTCTTTCCTATACAAATATCAAAGGGAAGTATATACAGTGGCTAAAAGTATATGCTACTAGTTGTGTGGCTTTTGTCATATTACTTAACCTCTCTTTAGTATAGTATTACTAGCTTATAAAATGTTATAATAATTATTTCTAATGAACAGAATGATTGTGAAGAATAATTGAGTTAGCAGCATATATGTAACTTAGAAAAGTTTTTGGTACATGATAAATACAGGATACAATTTAGCTCTTACTAAACTTCCATCACGTGACATGTCTGAGTTGATTTGCTCATATGTTAGATGGAATGAATGAATTCTGTGCATGAGAAGAACATAAATATGGAAAGGCCAGGGACAGAATGCAATTGAATGAAATTATTCCCCCAATATTCAAATATTGAAACCTTTTTCCCAATGTGAGGACAGTTGGAAATGCAGCCTTTGGGAAGAAGCTAGTGATAATAGTAAGCCCTCGTGAATGGGATGTGTGCCCTTATAAAACAGCTGTTGAGAGCTATCTATCCTTCCATGCACTCGCGGATGCAAGAAGTCAGCTGTCAGTGAACCAGAAGAGATTCCTCCTCAGAACCCATCTATGTGGGCACCCTGATCTTTGAAGTATTTCTAGGTTCCATACCTGAGAGAAATAAACTTCTGTCATTTATAAAGCACTTTGTCCATGAGGTATTTTAATAGCAGTCTCTACCAAGAACTTTGAAACTGTACTCATCATTTTTAATTTCCTTTCTCTTCATATATAATCAGTTATTAAATATATGATTTTAAAAACAATCCTTCTGAATCATTCCATTTATTTTTATGCTGATGGATGCTGTCCATTTTTAGCCCCTTATTATATCTTTAGTGGACTAATGCATTAGGTTTCCACATTTGCAGGCTTTCCTCACTTCACTGCATCCTGAGCACCTCTGCAAGATCAATCTCCCTAAAACTCAGATTGAGTACATCACTGTTCAGCTCTGGATTTTTAGTAGTGTTCTATTTCTCACAGTATAAAATCCAGACACTTTATCTTTATCTCCAAGCTCTTTGGGTGCACCTAGCCTCAACCTTGAGAAACCTTGAGTTGGACTGGTCTGCTTAATATTCCTTTAGTTCTATTCAGTTTATTTTTCCCGCTATCATTTTTCCTTGGATATCCTCTTCATAGTTTGCCATTTGTAATTCAATTTTCTCTGTACTTATCAAAATATATTGTATCAGTCAGTGTTTACTAGAAAAACATATAATAAAAGATATATAAATATATAAGAATTTATGATTGACTTACATTGGCCACTGATGGAGTCAGATGTGGGAGAGTGCAGAGGGTCAGTCTGTACACTGGAGATCTGAAGGATCCCAGGTCTGTAACTCACTGCAGTGTCCCATGGAAGTCTGTGTCAGGAGGCCAATGGGTCTGGGAGGGAAGACTGAGTGACTCTGCACTGGAAGCCTGAAGGATCTGGGCTAGAAGCTGAAATGTCTGCTCTGGAAGCCAGGAGATAACTTCCAAGGTGAAGACTGGAGCTCCTCTGAAGAAACAAGCAACTCTGTCCTTCTTAATTTCCCCTTTATACCATTCCAGTGACAAGCTGGCCTAAGGTGGGTTGTCCACACCCTAGGGTATGGAATTGCTGATTCAATTTAGTTGAGCTTCTCTTACTCAAGTTGACACAATCAGTCAACCATCATGTATAGCACGCATGTTTTGAAGGAAAAGATGCATTGCTGCCAATTTATCATATAAACTGGAATAGTGGTTTTTTTTTTTTTTGGTAGTATATGTTTGTATATATAATGATTATAAACTGGAAGAGATTTTATTTTTCCACTCCAGAATTCTGGTATTGTCCGTAAGGTGGGTCCTTCAAGAAGAGATTAAGTCATAAAGGCTGTTCCCACCTCGTGAAAGGTATTAAAGCCCATGTAATAGATGTCAATTGAAGCATTAGATTCTCTTGCCCTTCTACCTTTTGCCATGTGACAGCACAGCAAAAAGGTCTCCAACAGATAACAAATGCCAGTGTCTTGATCTTAGGCATCTTAGCCCCCAGGAATTTGAATCCTGGATTCAATCCCCAGGATTTGAAAATAAATTTCTATTCTTAATGCATTACTCACTGTGTTCTTTTGTTATAATAACATAAATGGACTAAAACACAAACTTGTGCACTAAGTAATTGCTTAACAAATATTCCAAGTGAATAATTTCTGATTTGTATAATAGTATGTTCTTACCTATGATAGCAGTTGGAGTACGAATCTATACATGATATCTCATTTAATGCTTACAATGATTCTGCCAATCAAGACAATGTTTATTATATTTTTTTGTAAGCTTAGATGCAGGTATATTACTTACCCAAGGTATATCGAGATTGGGATTCACCTACTTTCAAATCTTACTGATTCACTCTAATATAAGTGAAGCATGATTAGATTTGTATTAATAATGGTTTTGGGACTTCTCAGAAGCTGACTAGAAAATTGAGCTGAAAAGGAGCTTTAGTTTGGAATGAGCAGGAATTGGCTGGGAATAATCTGTAGCTACATGTCTGATTTCTGAATTTTTAAAAGTTCAGTGCATGATCAATTTTAGACCTTAATCAAGATTTAGCAATAAAATAAGAGTATTTAATTCAATAGTATGGTGTTAAGCAGATCACACGTGACACACAGGTGGCAAAGTTACCTAAAGGTAGAATATGTTTCCTTGTGGTTCTTGCTCTAAGAATTGAGGAAACAAGAGTACAAATGCCCTAAGTTCATCTGTGGAATTACCTGAAACAAACCAAGACATTTATAAACAGATCATATGTATACAAATTAATAAGACAGGATTTGTAAAAATAAGGTATATACAGCTTGATATGTACCACAGATTTGGAGAAAAATTTCTTCTGTGAAAATTACAACAATCACCTGTACATGAGGAGAACATTTAAAGCACCAGCTATGGCATAGATCTTTCCGTGAAAGGGGAAAATGTGTGTATGTGGTGGTAGAGGGAAGCTTTCTAACCTTCACTTCTCCATTACAGCATAAAAATATATCAGTTCTATTTTTTAAAATCCCTTTGTATGTTATGCTGAATATTACTTTCTTTAAAAATTCCTATATTTTGTGTGTATGCATATGGTGTATTTGGATGCAGACGTACAGATGCAAAAGACTAAAAGATTAGATAGCATTTTCTCAGAAAGCCAAGAAATAGTAGTTCTTACATTGGAAATTTAATATTCATTTTTGCTTTCAAATGGATTATTTTTTGCCTTAAAGTTATCAGATTAATATAATACTTTTGTTTTGCTTTTATAAGTTTAAGAAATACCTAGACAAACAAGGTGACTGATGTGTTAAATGGAGTGTAATTAAAACTATCAAGTGGATTCCACATGTGAATATGCATAATTATTTTTCTTATAAAAGATACTTTTTATGGTGCCTTAGAGAAGTTTACAGTTACCAATACATGATTTTTTTAAAAGTAGAATTCAAAAGGCACAGATTCACCAAGGAGCAGTGGTATTCACTATGCCCTTTAGTTGGCCAGGCTAACCAGATGGACCTTCAGTCTGCATTAAAGGTCAATTGATTTGCGCTTTTGCCAAATGAGTTTGGGAAAGAAATTTCAAATTCTGTCTTACTAATAAGTGGCTCACCACATATTTTCTGAGAATTCAAATGTAATTGTACTGTTGTTTCCAATTCCTTGCAGAAAATCAGGTTGCTAGCCCTAAAGCCTAAACAAAGTTTGCATTCTTGGCTTGAAATAGGGATTCATAATCTCAAATTGATCCTACTCTGTTATTTTGGCCTCAAGATTTATTGAATCGCTTCAAAAATTTTTTCACATCCATGAAATGGGTCTTCCCTCCAAATTGCAAGTTGACTCCCTCTGACTCTGAAGTGGGCCTTTCTTATGCCCCAAAGAATCTTCCCTCAAGCTCTAATGTGAGTTGTCTCTCAGATGTAAGGCTTTCTTTTACAAGTCTAGCTAATGAAATTTTTTGTTTCTTTCTAAATTTTTTGAGCCCATGTTGTGTAATAATATGATTTTGACATTTTTATAATGTTAGTTTTTCAATGAAGTAGTTCGGGCTCTATTAGTGGTATGTTAAAATTAGAACTACAGTTATTCTTATAATAGGGAGGAAAGTAATTGTGCCTTAGCAAGCATTATAATCAGAGCCTTTCCTTGTGTAATGGGGAAAAAAGAATAAGCCTGAGGCTTTGGCCTTTTCTTATCAGTTCTCATTATTCTGGGGGGCTTCATTAACCACAGAACCTTTAGGCACACATTCCCAACTAAGTAATTAGAGAGGAATCGGGGAGTTATTTCTTGTTTTCCTAAATACCTTATAATGCTTGCCTACAAATTAGAATCATCTTGCTACAAATTAGCACATCTTTACCAGACTGGACCAAACCTTTGGGACTTGCTTCACTTTTTACTTCTAGTATACAAATACTGAGTATGAAAGAGTCATATCTTAATATGGAGGTCAAATTATATCAACTGTTTTTTTTTCATATTAAAAACTTTCTGGTCCATTGTGTTTATGAAACTGTAATTCTGTCCCATGAATAAGTTTAATTCTATTCTTGGGAAGGAGTAGCAGGAAAGAGTTATGAACTCTCTGTAGAGAAGGAACAAAAATGAACTTTAACACCTACTTAAATAGTTCAATGTTGTATTTCTATGGTATTTCTTGTTATATTCCTGAACTTTGAGTTACCTTTTTTCCAGGAAGGAGGCCATTCTGGAATGGAATGAGAAGGGTAAAATGTGGAAAGAATGTGAAGAGCAAATATAAGATTAAAATCTCTGGTTCCTTCTTCTGTATATTTTATGAGTTCTCCAGACCACAGGGGCAAACCATATTCTAGTAGATTGCAGTTACATTTCTTTTAGGAGCAGAAGTGTTTTGGTTCTTTTCTTTCATTAAGTTCATTGGTATATTTTAGATATACAATATGATGACATTCATCTTTGGAAATTTGTACCTTTACATGATATATCTTCGTTCTTATTTTTTTCTGCCCTCCTTATTTACAAAGACTTTGCTTCCATTTTTTTCCTTGGATCATATTTTTTCCTTTCCCTTCTTTCCTTTCCCCTACTCCTCCCACTTCCTCTCCCCCTTTTGACCTTTCCTTCCTGTTTCACGTTATCTATTTTACATTTTGATTCTTTTTTACACTTTCAGTTTCTCGCACCAGAGAAACTATTCGGTATTTACACGTGTGTCCTATTTATTTCACTTAAGTGTACGACCTCAATGTGCATCCATTTAGCTATAAATGACTCTAGTTTCTCATTCTTTATGGCTGAGTAATACTCCATGTTATAAAAAGAAACACATTTTCTTTATCCAGTCTCCAGTTGATGGGCAGTTGGGCTGTACCACTGTGGCGATCAATATGGAGATACCTCAAAAAGCTAGGATTAGAGGTTCCATTTGACCTAGCTATTCCCCTGCTGGGTATCTTCCCAAAACAATTAAAAGAATCATACCACAGAGATATATGTGCACCCATGTTTATAGCTTACTTCTTAAAGTGTTATTCTGTACTGTTTTGACATTTTTGAAATAGATTTTGTTATGATTTATATCTAGATGTCCCCTCAAAGACTCATGCCTCACAGACAGGGCTTTTGGGAAGTGATTGGATCACAGGGGCATGATACTTATCAGTGAATTAGTCCACTGATGAGTTTATAGTTAATGTGATGTTTGGAGGTGAAGCCTGGTTGGAGGAGCTGGGTCATTGGGGGGCGTGGCCTGGTATGTCTTTCACTCCTTCTTTGATCTCACTCGGCTTCCTGCTGCCATGCCAGGAGCAAGCTGCCTTGACAATGCCCCTCTGCCATGCCACCCTGTCTTGAAGCCAGCCAACTATGGAATAAAACCTCTACAAACTGTGAACCAAAATAAACCTTTTCTCCTTAGGGTTGTGGGTGTTGGATACTGTGTCTCAGCAATGAAAAAGTAACTAAGACAGATTCTAACTCTTAAAAATTGAGAAATTTTACATAAAAACAAAATTATGATTTCTATTGTAAATAATCTTACATTATTTTTATAGGAATAATCAGTTTGATTTCGGTAGTGGCTTTTGCTTTTTAGCCAAGGCAAGAATTACTAGTTTTTTATGTGCATTAAAAAGAAAATTTTATCCTTTTATTCCTATCTTCTTTGTAAAAAACAATCTTTTTTTGTCTATGACTTTTACTTTGAGTAACATTCTGGCCATTGTTTTTAAGATCTTGATACATAGTATATTAACCATTGTTATTCTTTATTTTGTTATGAAATTTTGTTTTTTTATAGAAAAGGGTACTTTTATTTCCTTTATTAATATCTACTTGTATTATATTAAAATAAAAGAATTTAAAAAGGAATTGCACCCAATTTAGCCAAGACCTAACTATATTCTTAGCCCATCTACCCCATATTCAGGAAATGATCAGCAACTACAAGTCAAAAATGCTAGGACTGGGCCTTCCATTGTGAAGATAACAAATGTTTGTATTTTTACACTATGACAATAATACAAACATTTTAAAACATAGAAATATTATCTAAATGACCATAAAAGTTTCATTGTCTGTGATCAATTTTCAAATAATTCATTTTCCCCACTTTAAATAACTTATTGAAAAGGTCTAAATACAAATATGTAACAAGTATTTAATTTATTGAAAAGTTGAATTAAAATGTAATCAGCATTTTTAGCAATTTTTAAAGAAATGCAATCATTTATTTCCAAATATATTATAACACAAACCAATATTATCATTTTTCAGCTAATAGAGAAATGGTATAAAATGGCCATTTCAAATTAGGTAATCATAGCTTGAAAAGTCAGAGAGGCTTGCAGCATTGCAAGGTGAATTCACTATTCACTCTTCTTGGCTTGATTTGATCTCACTGAATAACAAATCAAATGACTTTGGAAACATTTTGTCTTTAAATAAATGATATAAATATAGTCCTTTAAATCACCATATTTTAGCCAATGGTGTCATTATAGCTAAGGAACAGAATGTGACATTTCATGATTCAATACTAACATGAAATATTCAGTATTCTCCTGTGTCCTCACATACCACAAAACTTATGAAACCTTTAGTGAACTAGGGAATAGAAAAGTAGATATCATTTAAAGTTGCTATGTTTCACCTTTTTACTGAAGACATATGTTAGGGTTGTATCATTTATAAAGAATTAAACATTCAAATAGCAAAATTTAGCTTATTGCTAGAAGCACTGATGTTAAATGAATTATAAAAATTATCATTTTTGTCCTTTCCTGATTTTATCTTTTCTGTATCACCTGTGATAAGTTAAAGTCCTAATCTTGCTGGAACTCACCTTGGAGATGGGAAAGCTTTCTGCCCTGAGGCAATCTCTTTCATTTCTTAGTATCCATGTCTGTTATAAAAATCTTACTTATACATTGTTGACATTTGTTTTACTGTTTTTCCACCCTTTTCATCTTACCGATTTTCTCAGAAAAAGTTGTATATTCTTTAATGTGACAGAATTTCAGAGGTATGAAAACAGCTAATTTTTCATAAATCCTCCTTTTAATGGCTAAATAACCACAGCTACTTAAAAGTACTCCAAAATTAATATAGCTTTGAGTTGTTAAATTTGATTATTCTTCAAATAGATCTTAATTTTTTAATATTCATTTTACACTGTGCTTCCCCAAGATTACATTCATTATGAGTGAAATCTCAACCTATACAGAAGAAAATACAATTTTTTACTTTCATTGCATATTTTCAAACTATGTTAAAAAATTTAATGTGTTTCTATTTTGTTTGATGTCTCTTCACATTGTTGACTGTGTTTCTTATTAACTGTAATATTGTGTTCCACTCTTCTTATAGGAGATAGTACTGGTCTTCAATTACCTTATCCAATGTTTATATTATTAGTCCTTTGAAATTCATGTTTAGATCCTTAATTTTACTTTGTGTTATCTAACACTGCCTATTTTTTTACCTGCTTTATGACTCTATAAGATATATTCCTGAATCATTATGGAAGTTTTGAACAACACAGAATAAAGATCTAATGAATATTAAATACTTTTTAGTATTTTTGGTATTATTGTCTCTCCTCATGATCCATTTTGATTTCCTCTTAACCTGTGGTAACTATGAGATTGGGAAAAGATATTGAGCTAGCTCCATCACCAGGTATAGATCCTAATTGGCTAAAGAAAATCAACATAATACAATGGTCTACACAACAATGGTTGGCCCATGGGAAGCATAATCAGAGTCAAAGAATGTTAGTTTGAGGAGAAAGAAGTCTTTTTCTCTGGAAGATGAGATGTGTCATGTTGACATAGGGGAAAGAGATGTAACTCCCAAACTTACTAGATACCAAAACGCGAGTTCATGTTCTCTAAAATTGAAGAATGAATTCTAGAAACAATGGAGGTTAAGAGCAGGAAAAATTTATTGGGAGATAGAAAGCTTCTGCCTAAAAGAGAAAGGGGACCGGAAAGTGGGTTGCCTGCCCACCCCACTTTTCAGAGATGTTTTATACAGCAAAGCCATGTGGTGAGGCAGGTACAAAGTGGGATAAAACTGTAAAACCCAATGGAAATATAGAAGGTGGGGCATGAGGTGGGACAACACCATAACCAAGCAGTAAGATTACAAGTACAATCACCCAGGTAATATTGATTAAATGGGGGTCAAATGGGGAAGGAAGTCACATAGCAAGCATACAAGGATTTTCAGTAAAGGTGGGGGTCAGGGATATTTCCTGGAGAGGCTGGGATAAGACCTTGACCCCCATCCAGGTGACTGATATCTATTTAGAATATCAATCACTGCTATTTATCCCCAGGGGAAACAAAGGGTGTGTAGTGTCTCTCCTTTTACAATTCTGGCCTTCAGTGAATATGTCTTGATTGTCCTACATGTTGGTTCCTCCTGGGCTGGCCCTGTCTAACTGCCTACAAGATATTTAATTAACTGACCTATCTGCAATAGTGTGAGGACTGGAACTGCTTATAGCTACTTTGTTACTAAATGAGTGACAGCCTAAGAAGAAAGCAAAAACATAGAGTTGACAAAATTGGTTATAAATAAAATTAAAATTCTATTCTATCAATGTCTAATTCGGTTCTATCAATGTACTCTTCTCTAAACATTTTAGTTACTTGAGTAGCTACATGAGAAGAGGGAAATTAATGCTAGCTAACCTGAGAATATATTAACAAAAAGGGGCCCATAGTTTCCCTATGTAAGACTGGTGTAAGTTTCAAAGTCTGTACTTTCTCTAGTCAATCAAGAAAATTAGCCCCTTCCATGTTATGATCTTGCCATCTCAGTCTGTCCCAGGTAAAGAGAATTCCACGAAGAATTTTAGTTTTTAACTGCCTTAGTTGGTTTTAAATAAAACATGTTGCTTCCACTCATAATCTATTCACCAAAATAGCTACATGGTCCAAAAGTAAATACTAGTTTGGCAGGAATTGTAGGAGAATATTTGTAATATTTGGTGAACACTGATGGTATCTTAAATCCAACATCATCTTTTTAAGAAATAGAAGTTTCACAAGTGACTGAAGGAGACATTGTTCTTAAACTGTCTGCACAACACTTGCAACTGTTGCAGAGGCAAGGATATATCAATAGTAAGGACACATACAAATTCTAATGACCAAGATACACTCTCTCTCTTACATTGTGAAAATCACTATTAAATATTTCTGAATCTGGATTCTTGGTCACATCTCCCTCTTTTCCCTAGTGGCTGGAAGATAAGAAATTTTCATTCATGCAGTTCACTATCTCATCTGCAAGTTTTTACCATCTTTTGGTATGTAATCTTCTTAGGACCAGAAACTTGAAATCATTTAGAGAAGCTAAATGCTATCTTACCATCTCTTTACATATCTTGAGGTTGAGTTGCTTTCACCAATATTTATTCCACCTTTCCCAGGCTAAGAAGTATTCTTCTAGTCACAGAATATGGATACAAAGTGGAATTTTAAGAAGCCCATTTTATATAACTTTTTGAATTTATAAAATCCTGGCATATATAGTACAGGTAAACTCTTTATTCTTGCTCTGAATATTTCTATAGCTTAAAAATGTTTTATTTTCTTTACATTGTTTATCTACAAACTTCACATCAGTTTAGCTCTCTGGAACTGTCCCCACAGGCTCCTGCTACTTTTATATTTGGTCTTGCTGATGTCTTTCTGCACTCCTTTTCAAAATGCAAATTTAAATGTTAAAAACAAGCAAAAGTAACTTTTATGGGGCCCTGAGATACTTTCCAGGACTTTTCTTTTGTAATTTCAAAGGAAGAAATTCAATTCCAAGTGATTTCTAAACTCTAAACTTTTCCATTTTAGAGTTTAAACTGCATGCCTATTTATATCTTTCATCTAAAATCTTTAATATCTTCTGATCTTGCATTTGAGGTGGCTCTTTTCTCTGTTCATCATGATTTTCAAGGTGTTTAAAATATGTCTGGTGTTTAATACATGATTTTTGAACGAACATGTTTGAATTAAGCAAAGACATCATTCTTCTTCCATGAGAATTCTGTCAGCTCTAAAATCCTTTTTTTTTTCAAAATAATCTTTTGTTCAGTATTTAAACACTGATCCAGTCTAAATTTAAACCTGATATTTTTGACAATTTCTTATAAGTTTTTTCTTTATGGAGATTAACATTTTTACTAAAAGACTGCTGACTTCTTTTGATTCAGTATAACATTATTGGAATCAAAGCCACAAGTTTAATATTCATGCAAGACAGTTATCATTATACAGATAAGTATATTGTATTATATTCTTACCATCAAGCTTCACTGATCTTCATCAATAGAAGTCAAAAGAACACAAACAGCTCAAAATAATGCTATTATTATTACTAAAGGCACATAGTTTTTGATTATCTCTTTTATATTTGATTTCCTACAATTTTGTTAAAGAAGGTAGTCTACATTCACCATGAAACAACTTGATTTAAAAGTTTGACTCTGTATCAGAATTAAGAACAAAAACATATGGTAAGTTTATTTATTTATTTATTTATTTAGGTACCGGGGATCGAACTCGGGTCCTTGCACTTGTGCAGCATGCGGTGAAACCACTGAGCTAAATCCCTGGCCCCCATATGGTAAGTTTAAATGAAAGTCTCCAGGAAAAATTTGGAAGTAACTTCAGCAACAACAGAACACATCCATAAATCATAATCAGAAAGCTCTTTTTATAATAGAATAAGTTTAGAGGTCAGAGTTAACCTAATTCATCTCTATGCCTTACATTTTTAAAAACAAAACCCAAGATGGATATTTATGATTATTTTAGTATTTCTGAGATTTTTTTTGTCATTCTTTTCTTAATCAGTCACACTAGAGCTTCCCTATATTATTGTCCTAAATGATCTTCTGTTTCCTGAACTCCAGGTAGTTAATGGCTTATAGAACTCCTAAAACATGGTAGAAAAAATCCTTCATAAACTGATTTAAAAATGAGCTAAGGACTTGAACAGATATTTCTTCAAAGACACACAAATGGTGAGTAAGTATATGAAAACCCTATGTGCTATCCTTAATCTTCAGGGAAATATGTCAAAACCACAATGAGCTATCACCTCAGACCTTTCAAGACAGCTATTAAAATGATGTAATTACCATGGAAAACAGTATGGAATATGCACCAAACAACTATGAATAGAATATAGCAATAGTATTTCTGCTAATGGTATTTTAAAATAAGTGAAATCAAGCTTTCAGAACCAACATATATCAAATTCAAACTAAACTTGTGACCAACAAATTATTTTAGCACTTGTCACAGTAGTCAAGTTGTGGAAACAACCTAAATGTTCACTGTCAGATGAATGAATATAGATATAGTGTAATACCTTATAGAAGGAAGGAGTTTTGCAATGCTTCTATGACATGAATGAAATTTGGGGCAATGAGCCAGTAACACACACACACAAATACACACACACACGCACAAATATTGCATTATTCAGTCTATAAGGTATCTAAAATAGGGCAATGCACAGTATTAAAGAGTGGAATATGGTGATTTCCAGAAGCTGGAGAAAGGGAAAAATGAGAAGTTGCCAATGATTAAACATAAAATTTTAGTTAAAGAACATAAATAGGGTGTCAAGATTTGCTATGTAACACACTATCTGCAGTCAATCTTAATGTACATTAAAATATATCTTAAGGTAGCAGATGCCATACTAAGTGTTCTTACCACAATAAATAAAGTTCTTAAAAGGAAAGTAAAGGAGAGGGCTATTATTACCATTCTGGTTCTGCAGATGTGAAATTGTACTGACACTGAAAAATGTGGGTATAAAGCCACCCTATTGTTCCAAAAATATAATTGTTTGGCCCATTCACAAACTTTAATGGTAGTTTGACTATATACAATGTTAAGTTGTTAAAAATTACATTCAAACTTTGAATGCATTGTTTTCTGACTTCAAGAATTGCAAGTAAGGAGCCTGAAAATAGTCAGATTATTTTTATTGACTTTCCTTTCCCTACTTACTTGAGTCATTTAGAATATTTTAAGATTACGGCTCTATAACCAAAGTATTTGTGTTTATAATACACATAAGGATTTTCTTTATTACTTCTTAATATATGAATTAGATTTCATTTTTTTAGATTCTCTGCTTTTTGTGAGGTAATTCCCCCCCTCTCCTATTATATAACTTGTTATTTAGTAAGAAATTGATTAATAACCTATTCTAGCTAGGGTTCCCTGGATAGGGACTGAGATGGAGCTTAGAACAAGGGCTCAAAACCTGTGAAAAGAGAGGAAGAAGCAGGACTGTGAGGGAAATTGGACTACAATGTGTGTCCACCAAAACCTTGGCCAAATCTGGTAAGCTCTAGAGCAAACACCCCACATCGGAATGTTCTGTGTTGGGCCCTATTCAAATTTTGGTCTTTGTACCTCCCCTTGTGCTCAGTCTCTGGGTATGGGTTTTCCAGTAAGAACAGCTCTAGAAAAGCTATTGGTTGAAGTGGAAGCAGGTCTTGAAAGACCTTCTTGTCCATCTTAGCTGCAGCCTATAATTTTTATGGTCAGAGGTTTTCAGTGAACTCTAGATTAAGGATATGTGAGAAAAGTAGTTTATAACTGGATTAGGGAATTCCTAGATCTGAAAGTGTGGCAATGTAGTTAACAGAATATATCATTCTAGTGTTAGTTCCATATATTCTTTTTTTTATTTGTACGTTTGTAATACATAATGATCACATTCATTGTGAGGGATTTGTACTTGTACATAATACATCTGAATTCTATTTCTTGTCCCCTTCCCCTCCTCTCCTTCCAACTCTCTTTCCTCTACCTGTTTAGAATATATTTTTTAGATATACTTTTCAATATTGTTCTACTGGGTATAGAAAGACCACTGGACAATGTGGATATAGAACCGAATAATCTGATCTTTCTTCCACTCTTTTCAATGGATAGGAGTTTCTGAGTCTGGTTAGCATTCTTCATAGGAGATTAATATAGATCTATGCTCAATTGCATATATGTTACAAATACTCCACATACATGTAGTCTTTTATGTGCTGACATGCCTGCCCATTGAAGGCCCCCATATAAATGTTTTAACTAAGAGCATATCTTCAGTAAATTTAAATTATCAATTGACATATTGAGAGAAGAATTTGATAAACAGATCAGTTGAATGTGCCACTTTCAATGGAAAGATCTTTTCTCATGAATTTATCATTATTTAGGTTACTTACTTTTATTGACAAAATTTGACATGATTTCACTTACAAGAGGCAACTAGAATAGTCAAGCTCATAGAAACAGAGAGCACTATGGTGTTTCCAAGGGTTTGGGATCAAGGGAAGCTGGGGGCAGGTATAAAAATTCAATTATAGGGCTGGGGATTTAGCTCAGTGGTTTCGCCGCCTGCTATGCAGGTGCAAGGACCCAAGTTCAATTCCCGGTACCAAAAAAAAAAAATTCAATTATAGAAGGTGAATAAATTGTAGAGATCTATTGTACAGTGTGCTTATAGTTAGCAATACTGTATTGTACACTTAAAATCTATTAAGAAGATCTCTTATTAAGTGTATTTACCACAATAAAATATAAACAAATCCAAACAGAGGACTCTATGGATTGATTTGAAAAAATGAAACAAAACAAAAAACCAAGTTCTCATGTTTCAGAGGTAGTACTGTCACTTTCATGTGCCAATGGTTTTATTGCACTTTATATAAAAATTTCCTCACCATTATGGAGTAATTTATTGACTGGATTAAATTATTGGTTGGATTAAATTAAAAATAAGCAATTAATGTGATCTGATTGAACTGCTTTAATTCCAGATTTGAATTCTTAGAAAGTGTAAGGATTCTAAAGAAGTAGTGACCTGACTATATATCGTTACATATCTTATTACATATATGTATTATTACACATCTCATTACCCTCACTCCCATGTCTCCTTTGTGACTTACAAAATGAGAATATTTTTAGTAGAACTCACCTCTATTTTTCATAGTATGTTGGTAGTAGACAGGGGAGGAAAAGCTTCTTTTTCTTGCAATATTGAAAAGAAAATCTGTTGCTTGTAATTGTCTGAAGGGCCTAATATGTATATAATTTCTTACTGTATTTGGTTACTTAAGTGGTTTCTTGAACTTTTCAATCCCTGTCATACTAATAGCCTGCAGTAGAAAGTGGAATCCCTGCTGATACTTGGAGTTGAGAGATTGCTTCTCAGAGATAAGAATGTCCTGGGAAGAAAGTGGTCTCTTCCTTTCACCTTCGCAGAGGATTAACAGAGTGTCAGCACAGTCCTTGCTAGTCTGGAAGGACTTTTGTAATATTCAAAAACTGGAAAAATAAATGTCCATCAGCAGGTGGACAACACAAACAACAGAGGTACTCATGTAATGGTAAACTGGTCTGCAATTAGAAGGAATGAAACTACTGACATGCCATGAAAGTAGCCAACTGTTCTGAAAATAATTTCACTGAGTAAAAGAAGCCAAGATAAAGAAGTGCATATTGGATGATTCCATTTATATTACAGTCTAGAAAATGCAAACTTACTGTCAGTGGCAAAAAGCATAAAAGTAATTATCTGGAAGTGGGAATTGTGTGGAGGACTGAGTAAGGTGGGAAAAATGTTGCAAAGAACATGATGAAACTTTTGACGTGGTGATTATTTTCAGTATCTTGCATGGTACATATGTATACTGTGTATTATATGTACATTTTAAAAATGTGCAGTTTATTGTACCTCAGTATGCTTCAATAAAGCTGTTAAGTGATCAGATAATATAGTAAGGTAGTTTTAATAAAACAAATAGTAGTTTTCCTTAGTACTGGAAATAAGGATTTAATAATGGAAATTATGGAAAAATAACATTCAAAGGAGCACCTAAAACATGACATCTTTAGAAATAACTACCAAGAAAGCTATGAAAGTAAAAGACAACAGATTTTAAATTCAACAGAAGTAAACAAACATATACGACAAAAGGAAATACAAGACATGTTCTTAAATGGCTTAAAGCCACATAAGAGTTACATTTGTAGAAGCCATATTTTAGAATCCAAGCACTATTTCTGAAGATACTGATTGAAATAGATTTTGTCCACCAGGGAGATAGAAGCTTACTGAATGGTGCAGTGTGAATAACATTAAATTTTGAGCACTTTGTGTCACTGGACTAGCAAGCAATGAAAGGAGCTGCTATGAATAAAGGCTTATTATAGTTTAGATCAAGAATGTCTCCCCAAATTCTCATGTGCTCAAAGGTGGGATTTTATGGGTGTACTGTACTAGTCAGTAGGTTGGTCTTCTGATGAATTCATAGCTGACTTGCTGTTAGGAGGTGGGGCTGGTTGGAAGTGGCCCACTGAGGATGTTACCCAGAAAGGTGGATTTCCCTTCCCAGCTCCTTGCTTCTCTCTGCTTCCTAGCTAGCATAATAGAAACTTTCTTCTGCCAGACCCTTCCACTGTGTTGTTTCTCTCTTGGAGCCAACTGACCATGGACTGTAAGAGTGAGCCAAAATAAACCTCTCCTTTAGATTATGGCTTTTGGTTGTGTGTCAGGAAAGAGAAAAGTGACTAAGACATAGAGATGAATATATCTGGAGCTCAGGGGTATTACAAGGGTATTTCTTAGTATCTCTGTGCTTCTACACAGAGAATTAATAGTACACCAACAAGAAAATAAAGATTTAGAACATTCAGTAAGGAGGACTGGAAATGCCCATTTTAGTTGGTTTTAAAAATATATCAAAAATTTGCTAACTTGAGTCTATAAACATCACTTGGTTTAATCCCAGACTTCATTTAGATCCCAAATTACTTCATTTTGTATTTATAGGCTTTATTAACGTGCTTTTATCTTCCTCCCTTGTTTTCCCATTTCTACTTTTATAGTACCTCAAATGTTTGTATTGCTTAGTAAAAATATTTTAAAATTATTTCAATCATTTAAAACCAAATTCAAACTTCCGAATTTTCTAACAAAAGCATGATAAGTTTATCTTTTAAAAAAGTTTGCCAAATCAAGATAATCAAATGATAAAAATCTATTCTTTGTATTTAAAAAATCCTTTTAAATATGTTTTTAGGAATTTTCTTAAGAAATGAGGTCTTTATAGTATTGCTTTGTATTTCTTATCATCTCTGGATGGAATCTCCAGAAGCAGAAACTGTCTTAAGTATGTACCCTTTTCTCTTCAGTGTCTATTCCTTCCAAAAAAAAGATAATAACAGTAGATTATTACTGAAGAAGCACTGTAGAACATTATAGCTATTTATGGATAATTTGGGGATATATCTTTATATTTGTTGACATACAGAAGAATGCAAGAGAAGACAGAGGTGGCTTTATATTTACAATCACGGCCCCCAAATCACTGCTGGCTATATTTATGCCGCATCTGAACAATATGCATGGTTTCAAAGTTGGTTCAGGTTTGTCTTTAGAACTTATAAACATAGATTCACAGAATTATACAGAAAAAATTGAATTTTTTCTAATATTCATTAATAAATTTTACAATTAAATGGCTAAATTGAACAATTTACCCATTTAATACATTATATTCATATGAAAATTTTATACACAAGTTAGAAATCTTTTTTAAAGGGTATTTTACTATTTGTAGGTACATATTTCACTGGTACAGAAGACATAAAGGAGAATTATAGGTCAATACTTTAAATAGTTCCATTATGTTTCAGTAGTTTTTTTGTCTGTATTTGAACAACAAAATATTTTAGGACTTAAATCCTGTTAGTATTTTATTCTAGCCCCTGGAAATTGAGTGATCTGGGGTTTTGTTACTTTTATATCCCCAGTGAAAGTGAACTTCAGGGGTATCATGAACATCCTATTCAATGCCTTGCTTTAAACAGTTTGAGAATATTTCTTTCACCATAATGAATTATCTGGTAGCAGTTTAAAAAGCATATATAAGTTTGATGTCTCTTAGAAGAGTCACGTTCTAAAGCTGAACTTATTCAAGCTTTCTAATCTAATTTCTGGTGATAGAAATGAGTCAAATAAAAATATTTTCTTGGGAAAATTTGTAGGACCTGATAATATTCACTGAAGAACCTTAGGAATCTTATTAATTGGTCTTGAAATATGAATATTTTCTTAAAGAGACAAAGTCATCTAAATTCCTTACCAGAGTGTGCTAAATGTAGGCAAAGAAGTTCAGAACTATTTTTAACATAGAAATTATTACACTTTGATAATATCCACTACTTCTCTCACTTAGTATGTTGATTTTTTTCTTTTAAGTAGTTGTCTAGGCTGTTCCAAAAGTGTAGTGCTGGATAACAGTCAAGATTCAAAAGCACACTCCTGATTATGTGAAAAGACCGGAAATCATGCAAAAATGGTCAGGTTCATCTGCTGTTACATATTCAGGCGAGGGATTTGTGCCAAACCCGGCTAGAGAGTACCACTGGCTCTTAACATCCAAAGGAGAACAGGGCCAGTGTATGATACCTGGTAGAGCTAAGTGCTGCCTATGGACGTGTGTATCCATGTATTTGTTGGGGTTATGAATTAAATTGGTTGAGGGCTAGAGATTTACCTCATGGCAGACATCCAATCTATCTTTGCTAGATTTTAGGAGATTCAGGGACAGAAACATTCTTTGTACGGTTTCTTTTGTGTTCCTCCCTTGCACAACTTAAGATCTTATTGCATGCACAGTATGATCACATTTTTTGGTGAATAAAATAATAGATCCTACTTTGCTATGTAGCAGGCAATAAAAATACTCATTTTGTTTTTTATTTAAGAGTATGTCATCAGTGAATTAAAAAGAGCATCCATTATGGGTTTCTCCATGCTTTATCTATTTTTTTAACTGAAAGAGTTTTTCATTGGATTCATAAGTTAAAAAGATTTTTAAATAGTGTGTTTAGGGAGATATGTCCCTCTTACTGTGATATTGAAATGTAAACATTTATTTTACCTTTGACTTTAACTTCATTAGACATCTATTTTCTTATAGTAAATGAATACTGACTTCTGATCAATTTTGTTATTACCTATGACAGAAAAGTCTTTAAATCTTTTAATAATCAGAGACAAATTAATCCACTTAATTATCACATTATTAATGATAAAAAATAAATGTTAAAATGAATGGAAGTAGGCGTGGGCCAGATAAAATTCAGCTTATTTAAATTACTAAAATTTTTTTGGAGTGCTGGCTAACTACAGCAAAACCACTCCCTATATATTGTGAAAGAGAAAGAGAGTTGACATAGCCCCCTGACAAGAGAGTAAAGTTACACAATTGCCTCTGACATGCAGATCCAAACTGCTGATGATTTTAATAGAGAACCAATTGTTTGCAACACAGCAGGTGTTAGAAGTTGTATGAAGCTGTGCCCCCCTCCCCCCCATGCCCATCTGGAACCTTAGCTACAACGTGCAGCAGCACCCAATTAAGTTTGAATAGTCTCTCATTTTCAGTGACCTGACACTGGCCAGACAGATTATTTTCCTTGACCTGTGTCAGGAAACATAATATTTGCATCTCTATAGTTCTTGATGGCATGAAGTTCTGCAATTCCCCCAGGGTTGTGGGTTTTGTTTTACTCTCTCCAGGGCAAAAACAAATATAAAAGCTTTGCTTTGGTTCTTCCTAACATGATAGCCCTTCATCCAACTTAGGGAACCAACATGGGAATTCTGTAAAACACATTTATCTCTTTTGTTTTTCAACACTCCTAGAAAAACTCAAAGCTTACTCTGACTGCTGAAACATGATGGCATTGGATTTCTGATAGCAAGCATGAGCTTAAAACTAGTAACTAATAGATTCTGAAATATGGTTATTTCTCTTTCTACAGTCATTCTGGTAAATGGTAATATTTCTGTTTTGAAAATTTGATACAGGTTTCTTTAATTAGCCTCTCTGTATTATACCACGGGTTCTGCACTTGAAGTGAAGTATGTGTGACAGTCAAGTTTAATTCTCCCAAACTGAACTTGGATTAACATTTTTCTCTCAGCAAATCTAGAACTTATTCTTTTAGTGTCAAGAAGTATTTATATGGACTTCTATGGATCCATATATTTCATTTCTAAACCTACATGTAATTAGCAATAGCCACAGATTCCTATATGGTGAACACACTTTAGTAAGCATTTTCTCATCATGGCTTATTGTGTCATGGCACATACCTTTTCTCTGATAGTTAACTATCTCCACTTGCACTGTTTCAGTCGGGAATCCACTTATTACCACAGAATCAACTTTCATTCTAACATCTCACAGTGTCTTCTCTGGGATAAAAACTATAACCACCTGAGAGATTAAGAATTCTCATATTTTTCTCAAGAAGACATTTTTAAATATCTGGCTGAGAGAATGTGTTAGTTTTTTTATCACTGTAAAAATATACTTGAGAGAATTGGCCTAAGAGGAGGAAAGGTTTATTTTGACTCATGGTTTCACAAGTTTCAGTCAAAGGTCACTTGACTCTATCATTTTGGGTCTGTGGTAGCACAGTACATCATGGCAGGAGCACATTGTAGAAAAGACTGCTCACCTCATGATGGTCAGAAAGCAAAGAAAGAGCTAGGATGAAGGAGGTTCCAAACATCTCCTTGGAAGTTACAGCCCCAACAACTTCACTTCTTTTCATTAAACCTCACCTCATAAAGGTTTTTCCATCCCCCAGTATTGTTACAAGCTGGGGTTTCAGCCTTCAATTTATATGCTTTGGTGGGATATTCAATATCCAAATTATAGCCAGGATCACCCTTCCAGTTAGCTCAGAGGATGAAGTAATGGATGAGAAGATTAAATTTAGTAGGTCTATTTCAAGTCTAATTCCTTAAGAATTAAGACATTTTCCTTTATAGTGCAAGGGGGTTTTTCCCTTTCTACTTTGTAACTCTTTGTTCAGAGAAGGCTTAGATTAGCCAATAAGCAAAATATTAATGCCATGCATGGGTGCTCAAGCCTAGACAACAAATTCTGAAATAAATTTGAATGCATTTATGCCAATTAATGAGAACCTAATGAATTTTAAATTATGTCTGTGATCTAATACATTTAGAATCAGCTGCCACACATGCTCCCCAGACTTTAAGTGATTTATACTTGTGAGGAACTTTTAATTTATTTGTTTATCAACCTAAAATACACAACAGAGGGACCAACTCTCCAGAACAAAGACTTTATTTGGGAATCGTAAAAGATTGCATTCCTGGATATATATGCTATTGGAGAGGACCATAGTCATGTCAGATAGGTTGGGAGCAAAGGGAACCTTCTAAAAAAGAACAGAAATTCACATAAGCTGATTTCCAATAAACTTCATCAGCTCCAGGAGCAGATTATTGCAGGACTTGGTGATTACTCATTGATAATACCAACTGTTCTTGGGGAGATGTCTTCACAGTAATGACATATACATTTGTTTTTGTCCTTTCAAAAAGTCCTTGTAATAAATCTTATAATAGACATACATGCATGGAGGTCCTTCCTTTATGGCCTTTTGGCTCCATTTTGAATTTGACATTCATGACTCCATCTTACTTTTTACAACTCTCATAGAATGTATTTACCATATTCTCCTAGTATAAACCTTGTACCTCACTGTCTAGACTATGCTGAGGTATAAAACTTGTTACAGATCTGGAAGAAGGGAAGGAAGCAACAGATAGTTCTGCAAATAGTTTTGTCATCATATGAGGTTAATTGTCCCAGGTATAACCTAGTGTTGTGGATGAATTGAATATTTTTTTCAGCTGGAGGTAGGCTTAGGAAAATTTGAAGTTCAAGATATTCAACTTATCTATGTTTAATTCTCACATTCTGTGTTTCAGGATGTTTCTCTTTGATCATCCATTCTATTAGTAAAAGAAAATGGGCTATTAAACATTAAAATTCTGTTATAGTTTCAGCCATTACTATGAATTTCCATGCATCATCCCCAGCAATTTGCTGTTATCATAAGCCACAAATTTCTATATTCTAGTTTTCCCTAGCATAGAGGCTATTTGGGAGCTCACAGATTATGTGATTAACCAAATTCTACAGTCACATTTTGATTATAAGTTTCCTAGGAAACTTTGTATCAATTGCCAATTAAAAGAATTTAAAAGTAGATGGCATAGTGAAAGTAGAATATTCTTGAAGAAGGTTTATTTACACAGAGACTAGTTGAAAAGAAATTGCTGGGGTCCTAGAAAATCATAAAGAATAGTATAGAATCTCAGAAGATATTTCCCAGAAGTAAATATTACCATCTCAGCATAAAGGTGACAGAAAATGAGAAAGTTTTCAGATACAGAAGTTATACAGACTAGGATGCTGTCAATACAGCAGTACCCTTTTTAAAAGCAGTTTAGCCATTTTGAGGTGGCTTCAAAGGAAGAAAATCAGGAGAATTAAAGCCTTGACCTCACTCTTGTTTCTTCCAAATTTCCCCCAGGATATCTCTGTTGGAGGTGAAGGTGCGCAGAGATCTGATGATGTATTTCAGTAGGTCAGCCTCTGTGGGGCACAGGGGAGAAAGAAGGGTGGAGAGTGATCAGGAGGGGCACATGCAGGTACTAAGTTCACCTCAGAACTTTTCATTGATTTCTCCCCCAGAATCATGAATAGAGCCAGACATTTCATTTTTCCCTAATTAGGCATGTATTTATTTATTAAAAGTTTAATATAACTAACAAAATTTCTATGGATGATATTCACAGATTTAAAATCAAAACACCAAGAAAAAGCTAGTAATATATGCTTGGCATAGATTCTGTGTATTAACTATATGATTTAAAAATATACTATATTTATTAATACTTGAAGAATTTTATATTTGGGACCATGCAGCTCAAATATATCTAGTCATTCACTTCTAACAGTATAAAATGAAATTTAAACATTAAGACATTATAATTTAGTCCTGTAAATAATCTGCAGCTCTATCATTGACTGTAGGTATTTTCCTCAAAAGATAGTTTAATCTTTACTGACATTATTTCTTCTTTAAAAATAGCAACAAAATGAATGTCTTTATATTATAGTAATATTACACACCTGTTGGATTTAAAATATACAAAATAGTATTACATGATATTTATAAAATAATGTTAATAAACTGAAGAATTTAATCTATAAATTATATTATTTATGTAAATATTTAAAGTCAAATAGTTTTAACAGCTCAGTATATTTTCCTTTCAGTGCCACTACCATAAGTTTGTCTACTGAAGGGCTAATTACAAAACAAGGGAACTGAAGAATTTGGGGCTTATTTGGTGAAAGACTCAATTTTCTTAGGTCTGCTAGAAGAAATAATGATGAGTGAATTTCTCAAATAAAATATTTAGTAGAAGCATTTCTGACACTCCATCTGCTATTATCTTTTACTTTAGTACATACAAGAAAGTAGGAGATTCAACCTATAAGCCACAGTTACTCTGCAGTAATAATGCTACTGATCTAGAATGTTTAAAAATCACTATCACTCTAGAAATGATAAAATAATTTCTATTTAAACTAGTGCTATATTAATTACAGAAAGATCGGGAACAGCAATTCAGACTCCTACTTTGGCCCCTTTACAATAGATAAATATGACATACCAGAATCATGAATATTTAGAAGAAAATGAAAATATCTTCATAAATAATAAATGCATTGTGGAATAACACCTGTAGTTCTCTATGAATTCTTATTTATCTTTAGATTTAAGGATGAAAGTAAGAAAACTTTCTCAAACTTTACTTTGTGTTCATCTGGAATGAAATGTGTATATCTGATGATGAAGGACTCAAATTAAGGACAAAATATTGTACTGAAAATAATTATGAGTTGCTTCTGAGAAATATCATTTAAAAGTATATACAATATAACACTGGGGATTTAGCTCAGTGGTTCCGCCACCTGCCCCACAAGCACAAGGTCCCGAGTTCGATCCCCGGTACCAAAAAAACCAGTATATACAATATAGATTAAATCATTAGAAGTCATACAAGAGTTTTAAAGTTTAGTTGATGTCTCTTATTTATTAAATTGTAGGTTCCAAGAAGATCTGGCCATAGAAGACATAGAAAGAGAAATTATTAGTCTCAGATTTTAGAGGTTCTAAGTGAAAATGCTTATTTACAATGATGATGATGATAATAATAATAACAATAGCAAAACAATATGCTACAGTTCTTAGCAGTCTCATCACAGCATTAAATCTTTGCTCCTCTTTATTGAAGACTGGGACAAACTATTTGTGCTCTTGATGCTTCATAGAGAGCAAAGAAAAATTGCTCATGTTTTTCAAAATTGAAATAAATTAAAACCAGCACAATATATTTTTACTTTCATTACCCATATAACTTCAGAGTACAGACAGTTTGGCAATTTTTTATAGATTAATTGAGAAGAAACAGTATAAAACAAATTCCTGATAGCTTAATCTATCTTATTTTCTTAAGTGGACTACAAAAATCAAGCAATCATCTCAAGTTTTAAAATTCGGTATGTAGGTGACCCAGGGTCCCTGGCCCCACGATGGGGCATCACTGTAGCTGGCTCACCTGGCCAGCCTAGTTCCAGACCCAGAGCTGCTACTTTGTTCCTCCCTGACCTGAGCCAGGATGAATAATAAAGAGGCACAGGGTCAACTTAACATGCTGGCAGCCAGGAGCCTCATCCTCTAGCAGGCAGGGGAGCCCAAGTCTTTGCCTCACCTCACTTTTACTCACCCAAACAATCGAGGTAACACAAGTTTCATCTGGTTCCCAATATCCATTTGTACATTGTCTGGTAAACAACTTAACAGCTGTCTTCATTTTTCCCTAATATGTAATGCCCCTTGCATGCAGCCTTTCTCCTTTATGCTCACAGAGGAGGCCAATTATGCCTTAATTCTCCTCTGGTCATCAACAATGCTAGGTCATTATGTCAGAAATACAGAGAACTAAGAAAAGTATGATAATGATTACAAAATCTGAATAAATTTAGATTTATTATAAATATTTTACATGGTGGAAATTATAGATTGAACTGAATATTCTAATAGCATATTAGCCTGGTCAATCAAAGTGCAATCATTTAATAAAAGTGACTCAAGGTTTTATTTAATTTGATTGTTTTTGCTATTATTATTTGTTAGTTCACTGAAAATATATTGAATCCTTTTAAAATTTTTAGACTATACTAGCTTCTAGGAATTTCGTAACATTAAAAAGAACTTACATGATTTATGTATTTTTTTAACCTAATGCATGAGTTTGACCAAGTTGGTTGTACCATGTTCAAGAATATTGATTTGTACCTGCAGTATATTTTAAAGTATAACTCATTTGTAGTATTTTTATTTTTCTTAGAAGACAATGTTGACTAGGGAACTGAAGGATTGAACTTTTTTTGTACTTCATGTATTTTTAGTATGTAGTTACAATTCTAGGTTCAGAGAAGATTTTCAAAATTTCTTTAGTGGATATATGAGTAAAAATGTGTGTGACTTACCAGCCCTATTCATCTTAGACAAGAGACTGAAAACAGGTTAGGAATTAGATAATTGGCAGTAAGACAAATATTTTGTTTTCAATTTAACTGGCTACCTATGACAATTTACCCAAAATGAAATAAACAAATACAGGAAAAAAGCTGTAAGCATCACAATTGATAGATAAACAAATTATTATTCTTCAACAGTATTTCACTAATTTTTTGACATATGTAAATGAAAGTGCTTTGAAAATGACTTGGAAAAGACAGCTATCAAAACTAAATTGTTAGGTTGAATATAATTCAATTGTTCAAAGCATTTATTATTTTACAGGCAAAATGCTCAGTTCTCTTTAGAGAAGAGGACTAAAGTAAAGATTTTATTTTTATTTATTTTTTAAATAAAAATTTTAAATATACTTGATTGAAAAATATCCCAGTAGTGTTCTGTATCACCAGACACCATTTGTATGGGGTAAGAAGGACCTGAGATTTGTTTTACTGGACGCTTTTTATTATTTATCCTATCTCTTTCACAGGCTTAAATTTTTAAAATTAATTTTATTGGTACATTTTAGGTACACAATATAATGACATTCATCATTGGAGATTTGTACCTTTATGTAATATATCTTGGTTCTTATTTTTTCCCCCTTCCCCTGACCTCCTTTCAGCCCCTCCATCCCTCCCTCTTTACAAAGACTTTGTTTCCATTTTTTTATTTTCTCATATTAATTCCATTCCCTTCTTTCCTTTCCCCTAACCCTCCACTTCCCCTTCCCCTTTGCCCCTTTACTTCCTATTTCACATTATCTATTACACATTTTGATCCTTATTTACACTTTCAGTTTCTCATCGAGAGAAACTATTCGGTATTTATACATGTGTGTCCTATTTATTTCACTTAAGAGTATCACCTCAATGTGCAACCATTTAGCTATAAATGACTCAAATCCACAGTTTTGATTGACTCATTCAATTTTGACCAGGACTTACTAACCTCCACTTTGTATGTAATACTAGAATTATGAAATTAGAACTAAAATGTCTTAACTGAAAAAAAAACACCTTGCAGAATGAGAAAGAAAGCATTGCATAGGGAAATGTTCAAAGCATTTAAATAACTGTATCAAATAAAATGATATGTAGTATCAGTATGTATTAATCTAAATAAAAGAAGAGTTTAAATATACAAAATTGTTTATTTATAGGAATCCCAGAGACAGGAAGAAGAGAAAGAAGTTTTGCAAATGGGAAGGGGACCAAGAGATTGAGGGAGGAAAGATAGAAGGTTTGGGAAAGGAAAAAGAATTAAGATGTGTTATGTACCTGTATGAAGTAATTATTATGTACCAAATATGTACTAATTTTTAAAGTGAGGAATTTTTCAATTTAGACAAAAGGACTTAGAAAACGCTGGGAGCTGTCTGCAGTGCTAAAAACATTTCCTGCACTGTATTTAGAAGTTCTCTCCTCCACCACACATTTCATGTTTCTTTTTTTACCTCAGCCAATAGAACAGCTGCTAGAGTTCTATATTCATATTTGTGAGGGATAGGACTCTGTAGTTCTGTGTGTATAGGGTTAATATAATATGCATTGAAATTATAATCCCTGCACTCTGGAAAGTGCAGTCTCAGCACTTTGGAAAGGCTGAAGCAGGAGGATGACAAATTGAAGCCCAGCCTGGGGAACTTAGTGTCTTAGTGAGACACTATATCAAAATGGGAAAAAAAAAAGAAGTAGGTGCTGGAGATGTAGCTCAGAATGAATGCTCTAGGTTCAATCCCCAGTACTGAAATAAATGTGTACATGTGTGTATGAGGAAAATTGTTAGAGATCACATTGGGTCCATCTATTCTGTTTTCTCTTCTCATTGCATTAAAATATGTTTCCTGTTTTCAGTCAAAAATGAATTATTACACTAAATGCAATTACCTGAGTTTTTCTCTTGTTTTACTCAGTGTTATGAAGAACTCTGAAAGTTCAGTTACGTCTCTGCTTCCATTACAGTGGAACCACTTTTGAGTCTATCAGTAGAAACAACCATACCCTAAATGAACATCTATTTTTTACGAGGTTTGAGAGGAATGAGACTTAAAAGGAACATTATAAGTATTTAGGTGTATTATATAACTCATGACCACAATTTTTCCCTTTTGTTCTGTTAGACTTTTGGGGGAAGAGTACCATATATTGGTTACTGGTTCAAATCTTACAATATTCTGTATTGTAGCACTAGAGTTGTTGAAAGGTTCCTAACTTCACTTTTTCCTGCAGTCAACCTCATTTACATGATATACTGGATGGTAAGAGCTTGAGCATAAAGGTATTACTTAATTCTTGCATTGATGAGTTGCCAATCATTGTATGTATTAATATTTAAAAAGCATTTATGTTAGTAATAGTAAAAGAAGAATGGTAAATAAAGAATGAAATTCCACAATTTGCGTGTCTATTCTAGTGAAGAGAAAATATTGGTCAAAAATGTACAGATGATTTGTAATGTAACCAACCCTGCAATTATTAGGTAATCTTACAGGGGCTACATTGTTGATGGCTGCTAAGAAAAAATTAGGCACTTTATATTAATGATTGGTCAGACTAGTAACGATGTACTTACTGTGCAAGCACAAACATAGACTCTACCTTTATTTCTAGGGATGCATTTTTTGTGAGTTCTCTCATAATTCACTACAGTGAGTAAGGGAGGATACTGATGAACATGCATGGAGTGTTTTTTACTTTATATTTGGTATTAAGATCTCATACAAACTGGGAACTTATTGCTGAACATAAACATCAGTACAGGCACCATGCAACGTTATGAAACCCTAGAGATCTTCAAGAACTACTGATTACTGTTAAATCTTGGGGCCTTGAGGCAGAGCTGCTTGAGGTGTAGCACATACTGAGTGAAAAAACTATCTTCTTCTGAAGGATTTATAATTCAAAGTTTATAGGGTTTTGAGACATCTACGAATAGATTTCAATAGTTATCAAATATATTTTATATTGTTGCTGAATATAGTGATGCTCTGTAAGTGTTTTCTCTTTCTTAATTGTAGAGAGTAATGTATAGCAACTTACTATTCACTTTTGTGTGGATTCCTGATATGGCAAAGACCTGAAGCACATTTTTTTGGTAAAAGTTTTTTTCTCTTTCTCATTTATATGTCATTCAAAGGCATAGAAAGGATTCATGAACTGAGATGAACTGTTCTAGTAATGGAAGTGCATCTGGAAGACTAATTATAATTTGGAATCACTCACTGATTAAGCTTATATAAATCTACTCCTTTTTTCAAACACTCATTAAGCTAATTTGGTAAAATAGTTAAAATAAATTCATTTTTCAAATCTCAATGACACTACTCATCTCTGTCAGTTTTCCAGAAATGTGGCTATGCCATCTGATATATTATTTTGCTAGAAAGAGAGAGTTTTAGGTACTGTATCTTTGGTATTTTCATAATACTAATCCTTCTTATATGGCAGTACAATGTGGGAATTGTTCCAGTTGTTAAATATCTTCTTCAAGAACTGAGAATATAAACAATATGAGTTCAGAGTCTCCTGCGGCTAAAGTAAGGGCTACAAAGAAAAGTAACAAAATCATTTTCAAATTCTGCTGAAGATCCTTTCAATTTATTTTTCATATCACACAGAAAAAATTAGCACACCCAATAGTATTTCTGTCCATTAGCCATTCAAATTTGCTGCAATTTTGCTGTTGTACTCAGTTCCATCCTAGATATGCTGGAATGTAATTTTAGTTAAAAACTCTGAAATTAATGAGAAGTGAGATTGGGATGGAGAATTAAGACACATTTTTGGGTAAGATTTTAAAACAATGGAAAAAGCAATTTTCACAAAAAAGGACTTCAGTGGTTATAAGGAAATATTACAGTGTGCTGTGCTATTTAGATATTCAAATATATACTTTCTAGCTTTTAAAATCCCAGTTTTCCCGGAACATTGCTATATCCTATACAAAATGACAGAGCATGTCTGCAAATTCAACTGTCATTATAAATCAGCAACTTCTGAGATTAATCTTTGCATTTGATTTTCAGCTACCTGTCTGCACCTACAGGTGATAATAGATGTTTTAACACATTCTAAAAATTCTCTAGATTTAAGTCCATTACTTGAACTTAAAACTTAGAAATTCCATTGAGTACTCTTCTTAATCTGTCAAACAGTGTTAAGAAGCAGCTACAATGCTCCATGGCTCTTACATTTCTCACTTAAAACAATATTCTGTGTATTTTCCTCAGGCTGCCACAGCAAAGCATCACAAAGACAAAATAGCCAGAAAAACAATAGAAATGTATTGTATCATAGTTCTGGAGGCTAAAAGGCCAAAATCAAAGTGTTGGAAGGAAATGTTCCTTGGTGAAGTCTGTAGAAAATTTTTGGTTGCTTGTTTGTATGATTTTGTGACTTACTGGTAAGCTTTGGCGTTCTCTGACAGTAGAAAACATTCTGTCACCACATTTACTAGTCACTATTTCCATTATTTGGACAAAGTACCTGACATATATAATCAAAAAGAGAAAAGATTTATTTTGGCTCACAGTTTCAGAGGTTTCAGTCCATGGTTGGCTGGCTTCAAGGCAGAAATGGCATAGCAGAAGGGCCTAGTGGAGAAAAGCTATTCAATCCATGGCAATCAGGAAAGACAGAGAGAGAGAGAGAGAGAGAGAGAAACAGAGAGAGAGAGAGAGAAACAGAGAGACTCCAAAGGTATGCTTCCAATGACTCACCTCTACCAACTGAGCCCCATCTTCTAACAACACATTCAGTTATGGACTTATAAATAGATGAATTCACTGATGAGTATAGGAGCCCTGTAATCCAATCACCTTCTGAAAGTCCCACCTCTAAATGGATGAGACTTTTGGGGGTCATTTTAAGTATAAATCATAATGCCATCTTATTGTTGCATGAATTCTTTCTCTGTGGATTTCCTGCTTCACATGATGCCAGTCATATTAACTAGAGGCTCACCTTAATCTGGTATGACTTTATTTAATTAACTAGTTCAATAGGCATTGACTCTATTTCCAAAAACTTTGCATTATGAGATACTTGGGTATGGACTTCAGCAAAACTTTTCTTAGCATATTTAATTATCAGTAAAGTCCCATAGTCTAGGCTTTTAGTAAATTCAAGTGATTACTTAGTTAATAGTTTTTCCTTACAAGTAAAACATTTTAATTATTGACTAAAAATTTTCCCTATCTTTTATCTCACTTAAGATAGATAATAACTCCTTTATTTTTTCAATTTCTCTAAGATCCTGGGTCCTGAATTTCATTCAGGGCATCAGGTTTGGTGACATAAGGTTTTTTTTGTTGTTATTGCTACAAACAACTGGTGTCGCTTTAGGCTTTTTAAAGGGAAAATAATTTATTGTTAACATATCTGGAAGCTAACAGAATAAAGGAGATGTCTAGATAGTAATCTTTATAATGAGTCTGAGGTATAAAAATATTAAGAATTTAGCTAATGTTATACTGGAGAAGCATTTACTAAGAAAGTTCCCATAGTTATATCTGCAAGTGAACCTTTTTCCACTGTTAATGCTGCCATGAATTTATTTTCTCTTTTTGGCAATTTTTTGTCATTTTCTTAAGATTCATTTTCCAGATAAGCTGATTTTGCATCATGTTTTAGCTGCTTGTTAACAGGGCAGAGATGAATTTCTGCTTATAACTTTTAGCTCTTTTAATTTTCACTTTTCTCTGAATCTCTGCCTCTCTGTCTCTGTCTCTCTCTGTTTCTCTCTCTCCATTTCTCTCTCTCTGTCTCTCTCTTTCTCTCTCTCTCCATCTCTGTACTCTCACTTCTTGTTCTCTCTGCATATTTTCTACCTCCCCTGCACCATTGAATTCAGTGTACTCCCTCACCTTGGGAAATCAATTTTTCCTTAACATTGCTGGCTAAGCAGTATATTCAGTTCCCCATTTTTTCTTTCCAGACCCTTTGATGACTTACTATGTGGAAAAAAACACAAACCAAAAATTGGCAGATTTCTTTGTATTATGTCTTTTCATGGCTGTCACATTTCTTCTTTGAGGTAATGTGAAAAGAGTCAAAAATAGTTGAGTGTAGTGGAGGATGAAAGAACATGAAAAGAAATAGAAAATCAAGGCATCAGTTAGTATTTCCTGTCACAAATATTTCATAGATGAGGAAACAGAGATTCAAAGAGGATAAGTGATATGATCCAAGTCAAACTAATTAGAATTGTAAATTTAAAACATGAATCCATGTTAAACTATGATATTAGTTTTTTTTTTTTAAACTGGTGCCCTGCTGTTTACAAAGTATGTAAAATTTGAGATGACACGAAATAATTCAGTTAAACAATATGCAGTGGTATTGTCGTGATATCAGTTCTTTTCAAATTGATTTACACAGCGGTGCAATGCAAACAAAATCTCAACAAGTTATGTTGTGGATATTAATAAACTGATTAGGTTCTAAAGTATATAAAGAAAGGATACATATCCAGAAGAGCCAACAGGATATTGGAGTAGAAGAACAAAGGAGGAAGACTAAGGCTAATGGATTTACAGTCTTAGTACAAAGCTACACTATTCAAGACAGTATAGTTGATGAAGGAATGGAGAATAGATAAATTAGAGCATAATAGTAGACCACAAACAGACCCATACAAATATAGCCAGTTGATCTTTGACAAAGGAGTGAACTGCAAAACAATGGAGGAATGGTAGCTGTCAGGTTGTTCTCGAACAATAGGACATCCAGATGCAAAACATGAAAAAAAAAAAAGAATCTAGAAAAAGGCCTTATGCTTTTAACAAAAATTAACTCAAAATGGTTTACAAATCTAAATGTAAAATATGCAACTCAGTGTTCTGAACTCAGTCATCTTTCTTCACATCATGTGTTCCTTCTCTAGTCAATCTCATTAGTAGCCTTCTTAGAAGATAACATGTTAGAAAAAATAGGTGACCTGATAAAATAAGGACTTCTTAAATGCAACACCAAAAGCACTATCTAGAAATAAAATCTAAAGCAACTGGACCTTAATAATATTGACAAGTTCTCTGTAAAAGTCACAGCAAAGTTAATAAAAGATGCCAGAGACTGGGAGAAAATATTTGCAAAATCTATTATTTGTTGAGACTGGTACAGCCTAAAAGTGAGGTTAAAGGAATGTTGCAGCTAGACTTTAGAAACATACATTTTAGAGCAGTCTTAGATATTTCTAATACATAAACAACTTCGAGCCTTATGATAACAAGCAAGCTAGTTAAGAGTCCAGGCCAGACCGTAGTGATAGGCATGACCAAGAGGTAATCCTTACCAGGAAGTCTGCCCTGAACATATGCCTTCAAATGTTGACTAAACCCGTATGTTCTCTCTGTTTCCACTGGTTTCTTCTGAATTTACAGACTAGTTTATTACCTTTATTCACAAACATTCTTTACCTTTTTTCTTACCTAAATTTTTGTCTTAATTCTTTCATTGACTACACATAATAATTAAAAGAGTAAGTATCAGTATATTCACATTCTCAGACCACATTTTTCTTCGCATTCCACAACCTTCATCCTAATATGGATTGTTTTATATTATCACCACTTCTGCTAGATATTCATTGTCAGCTCAGTTTTTGTGTCACCATCTTCTAAATTATTATCTGTCTTTTCAGTGGAAGGACATTTCTGAACTTGGTCATCTTTTTTCACATTACATGTTCCTTCTGTAGTCAATCTCATTAGTAACCAGGATTTTAATTCTTGAATATATATTGAGATCTTCCTCCTGACATTCTTTGTCCTAGGTGTGATGCCTCAACTCTTGAGATTTTCTATATTCCAGACCCAGTCAACTCAAACTCACTGCTTACAATCAAATGTTTTTATTTTCATATAATTCTTACATTCACAATATTCTAATATGGAAACCTTGAAATTGGATTTAACTCTTCTTCTTAATGAAAAATCATCCCTTGCTATGTAATTTATCAACAAGTTCAGTAAATTCTACCTTTAAAATATTGCTTAAATCTAACTTTTTCTATCTGTATTTCCAAAAGTTTTTATTATTACATAGCTGAATCACAGCAATCACTTTTTATTAGGGGTGTGTGTGTGTATTTTGCCAATGCTGTATCTTTCTTCTGATATCACTACTGTATGGTTGCCAAAATTATCTTTTTTGTCTTTTTATAGCAACCATTCTAACAGGTTTAATTTCCATTTTCTTGATGATTAGCAGTAGTGCTGGTGAGCATCTTTTTATATACCTGTGTCCATTTGTATATTTTCTTTTGAAAAATATCTACTCAAATATGTTACCTATTTTCCAAACAGATAATTTGTTTTTTCTGCTTTTGAATTTTAGGGATTCCTTATATGTTTTGGATATTAATAAAACAGAGTCCATAAATGGTTCACAAATATTTTCTCACATTACATGAGTTACTTTTTTTTACTGTTGATTATTTTCTTTGATCTGCAGTAGTGTTTTTTTTTCAAATGCAATCCCGCTTGTATGCTGGAGTTCTATTAGAGCTATTTTCTCTGGCAGGTAGTTGTTAAATCATTGTGTGAGGGTGCAGGAATGGGACCTGCTAGTCTATAATTTTGCTAATGTTCACAAAATTATGCAGTTTTGACTTGTATTTCTGTGATAAGTAGTGATTTTGATTATATTTCATGTGCTGTTGGCCATTTGTATGACTTTGGAAAACTATATACTTTTTAGTTCATTTTTAAGTGAGTTATTTTGTTTTCTTAAATATTAAGTTGTTGGAGTTACTTATATAGTTTGGATTTTAATCCCTTGTCAGATATATAGTTTGGTAATACTTTTATCCAATCCACAAATTGCCTTTCACTTTGTTTGATTATTTCTAATGTTATTTACTGGCTTTTTAGCTAGATGTAATTTGCTTGTTTATTTTTGCTTTTGTTCCGTATGATTTTGGTGTAATATCAATAAAATCACTGCCAAAAGCAATGTCTTAAAATTTTTTACCTATTTTTTTTTAGTTGTTTTCTAGTTTCAGATTTTTTGCTAAAGTCCTTGATCCACTTTAAATTGGCTTTTATATATAGTGTATGACAATAGTCCGTTTTGGTAATATTAAAAATATACATAGTACCTCAGTAGTTCCACTAAGCAATGTCGCAAAATGACAAAAATGTTGTATACTAAACTGAAATGAACAAGAATGTTTATACAAGCACTCATTATTGTAACTCCAAATCAAGGACTATCCAAATGTCCATCCACCATAAATTGAATTTAAAAAGTAGATATATTTATGCAAAACAGAATTTTTGCCACTATACTCAACAACGTAACAGACATCTCAAACACAATGACAAGTGCAAAGAAGTAATAGCATAAGCACATACTTCATGATTCTAGTTAAATTCTAACACAGGGCAAACTCTTTTTGTTAGAAGTCCTGAAAATAATTATTTTGTAAAGGACACTCACTAATAGTGACCAAAACAGGGACATTCTGTATGCTATAATGTACTATTTTTTTGATTTGTGAGTTCCAATGATCTTCATTCTCAATTCATAAAATATCACTAAAGTATGCATCATGGTTTTGTACTTTGGGGGTATGTATTCTTTTTTTATAGTAAAAAGTTTATTTTATGATTGTTAGCTTTATACTGAGTTTCTGATAATGATGACACCATAGTTAAGAGGAGATGATTTATGGCCACATGATGGTGAAGAAGCAAGTGATGGGAAACTACTTACTGGAGTCAAAAGTAAGTAAGTGATCCCTGTTTTGTATTCAAAGGGAGAAACTATAATTTTGAGTGAGTATATGTGGAATTAGAAATTTGAAGTCACATTGCCAACTTTAATATACCTGGATTTTGTGTCTCCACAGGACAAAATGATAACAACCAAGGAGACAGAAAAGGAGGCCAAGGAAATATTAGAGAAAACAATTTTCACGGAAGTTGAAGGAGCAAAAATTTATTTTGAGAATATAGCCCATAGTTCAGTCTGGACAAGAAAATACTAGGGAAAAAAAATCAGTAAAAGACTAGTAGGTCATAAGGAAGTTCATAAGGAATTACTTGTTCCTTTAGAGAATTGTCAACTGTTTAGCTGTAATTTAAATGAGAATGTCAGGGTTAGTGACATAAAATGGTAGGAAGAATGGATGCAGTAGTCATTGCATACACTTTAAATAGTTTCACTGGGTCATGTGAGAGGAAAATAATTTGCAAAGAGCACTTATACTATTTTTTTATCACAAAGATGCACTTCTTGAAAATATCAACTGTATATCTGACTTCAGCTTCATTTGTCTGGGAGATATTGCTGTCAGAAACTTTTGTACAGAAATACATAACTCATTTTTCTTACTTGTATTATTCTGTTCTCAGTTACATATTTTAGATACATCTGTGAACATATTTAGCTCTTAATAATGGGATGAAGATGATAATAATTACATAAGATGACAAATATCCATTTTAATTCCTTATTGAAATTATGAATGCATGTAAGAATTTTCAAAAAGTTGAAGTGTGTGATTAACTATGAACTGACAACAGAACTAACTCAATGCAACATGATGCTACACTCTTCATATTTGTGAGAGTTTATTATCTATTACAAACTAATTAGCTTTGCAAGTTGATAGTAAAATCCAAGGGCCTTGTTTACCTTCAGTATTCCTAAAAGTCATGAAGGTTGAAAGCTTATCTATTTTGTCTCTTCAATCATTAGGTATCTGAATATATAAAATAAGAATGTAATGCAGATAAGTATGAGTATTTTGAATATTTGAGATGAAAATAGTGGAAGAGGTTTAGAAAAAATGTGAAGGCTGTGTATTGAGGTATCATGCATATTGAATTATGTTTCTAGGTTATGTGTCATTTTATCTCCACCCTGTGTCACTGCAGAAATACGGTGGCGTTTCTCTTGGAATTCCCTGCCCACCCATAAAATAGTTCAGTTGCAATAAGAGCATTGTCTGGTACTTAACAGGAATCATATTATCTACATTCAAATGTTGGTTTCTGATGCTACTTGGTTATACAACTTAGACAAATTCCTTATTCTCTCTGCAACATAGTTTCCTCCACAATTAGATGGAATATAGTAGCTGTTGATATATCCTACTAAGCAGTGAGGATTATATGGTATATGCATGTAAGACCACTTTGAACACAGTCTGGCACAACAAAGAGCTAAGTATAAGCTCTTCCATGCAGTGCTCAAACTAAGTCTTTTGATAAGTGAGGCCAGAGGAGGGACCTGAGGTCACTGAGGATATGTCATCAAGAGCCTCTCTCTGATTTCTGCCTGAATATGTGAGCAACACTTGAACATGTTATACTGCCTTGTTACATTAATGCTGCTTTTGCTGGAAGCCCAAACAAATGGTGCCTCCTAATCTTGAATTGAATCTTCAGAACATGAGTGAAAGTAAATTTTCCTTTTAAGATCTCTACACTGAAAACTACAGCACTATGAAAAAAAGAGATCAAAGATGACATAAGAAAATGGAAAGACATGCCTTTTTCCTGGGTAGGAAGAACCAATATAGTGAAAATGGCTATACTTCCAAAACTACTATATAGATTTAATGCAATACCAATTGAAATTCCAACAATATACTTCACAGAACTAGAGAAAATATTCCAAAAATTCATTTGGAAGCAGAAGAGAACTAGAATAGCAAAAGCAATTCCAGGCAACAGAGACAAGCCAGGGGATATCACAACTCCCAACTTGAAACTATACTTCAAAGCTACTGTGAAAAAAAAAGCATAGTACTGGCAAAGAAACAGACCTGAGGATCAGTGGAATAGATTAGAAGATCCAGAAACAACCCCAGACATACTCAGCCACATCATCTTTGACAAAGGAACCAACCACCCTCATTGGAGGAATGATAGTCTATTTAATAAATGGTGTTGGAAAAACTGGATTTCAACCTGCCAAAAATTAAAACTAGACTCATACCTATCACAATGTACTAAACTAAGATTGAAGTGGATAAAGATCTAAATATTAAAACAGAAACACTAAACTTGCTGGAAGATAAGTTAGGTAGAACTCTTGAAGACATTGGCATAGGAAAAGACTTTATGAAGAAAACCTCAGTAGCATGGGAACTAGCATAAAGAATCAACAACTGGTATCTCATCTTATTAAAAAGCTTCTGCACCACAAGAGAAACCACCAACAGAGCTAAGAGACAACCTACAATGTGGGAAAAAACTTTTAGCAGCTGTACCTCAGATAAAGGACTACTATCTAGAATATATAAATAACTGAAAATAATCAGACTCCCCAAATTCAAAGACCTAATTCAAAAATGGGCATCTGAAATGAACAGACATTTCTCAGACAAAGAAGTAAAAGCAGCAAATAAAGATATGAAAAAATGTTCAACATCACTGGCCATTCAAGAGATGCAGATGAAAACAACACTCAGATTCCACCTCAGCCCAGAAAGAATGGCTGCTATCAAGAAAGCAACCAATAACAAATGCTGGCAGGGGTGTGGGGAGAAAGGAACCCTGCTCCATTGCTGGTGGGAGTACAGACTTGCGCAACCACTGTGGAAGTCAGTATGGAGATACCTCAGAGAACCAAGACTAGAGGTCTCATTTGGCCCAGCTATTCCCCTGCTGGGTATCTTCCAAAAAGAATTAAAAGAATCATACCACAGTGATATATGTGCACCCATGTTTATAGTGGCACAGTTTGTAATAGCTAAAGCTTGGAAACAGCCCAAGTGCCCATCAACTGGAAACTGGATAAAGATGTGGTTTTTTAAAAATAAAATGGAATACTACTCAGCCATAAAGAATGAGAAACTAGAGACATTTATAGCTAAATGGATGCATATTGAGGCCATACTCTTAAGTGAAATAAATAGGACACACGTGTAAATAACGAATCATTTCTCTAGTATGAAAAACTGAAAGTGTAAATAAGGATTAATGATTAAAATGAATAATTGATAATTTGAAATTAGGAAGAAAAGGTCCAAAGGGGTAGAGGAAGTGGTGGGGAGAGAAGGAGAAATGAAAGAAGGAAAATGAAAAATTATGAGAAAAGAAATAAATGGAAACAAAGTCTATGTAAATAGGGAAGGGTGGAGGGGGTGAAGGGCGCACAGGTAATGGGGGAAAAATAAGAACCAAGATACATCCCGTACAGGTACAAGCACCCAATGATAAATGTGAACATACTGTATCCCTAAAATGTATCTATAAAATAATTTAAGCAAAAATAAAAGAAGAGTAGATTTTATCAGGTATTTCATTGAAAGTACACACAGCTGATTAATATACTCCTTAAAATTGTTCTTTTTAAATTTTCCACTTCAGAAATATTTATTGAGCACCTAGTATTTGGTAGGAATTGTTGTTATTGTTCTTAAAACATAGAACCAGACCCAAACTCTGGAAAGGTTAGGATTTTCACTGTGTCATCAAAAGATTTCTTTCCCCTGCTCCAAAACCTTGTCTTCTCCAATATATCCTTTACTTTAACTTTACTTCCCTCAGAATATTTAATTAATGCCTAATATGTCCATTCCTTCTGCAAAATGCTTTCAGAAAATACAACAGACAGATGTACCCTCAAGTTGCTTATAGGTTAATGAGCAAAATATACAACTTAAATAGACATTAAAAAAAGTAAGGGTTAAATTTTATTACAGTACAAAATAATATTTTTTTGGACAGTCAGGAAAAGAGGAGCACATAAGGTAGGATGAATATTGCCAGAGGGGAGAGAGAGTTTGGTCAATGAGTACTGTTATGGCTTATGTTTAGAGGCCTTCCAAAGCCTCATGCAGTCACAGGTAGGGCTTTTTTCTGGAATTGATTCATGGTGCAATGCTAGGGTCAAGGGCACTAGGATTAAGGGTGTGAGTGCTACCTGCCCTAAGCAGTCAGTAAAAGATGAATGGGGCAGAAAGACTCTGTTGAGGGCCCTTCTCTTGCTCCCCTGTTGCTTTTGCTGCCATGTGGGTGCCATGAACTGTTTCTCCTCTACAACACCACTCTGCCATGTGCCACTCAGCCTTGGAGCCAGCTGATTATGGACTGAAACCTCTACAAACTATGAGCTAAATAAACCTTTTCCCCTTTAACGTTGGATGTCAGGTGCCACAGGCCAAGCCTGAAAATGGTCTTTCACCCCCTTCTTACTCCCTGTCTCCTCCTTAGAATACATGTAGACCATGGATGGCACAGCCCCAGCAGAGAGTTATATTATGAATCCTTCTTTGTTCCCTTTCTGTGCATGCCCTAATCATGAGACAATCATGCTATGTTCAGCCTAGGTCATGTAGGCCATGTAACACTAGTTACCCTGCCTTCTCTTCCCGTTTGTCTTATACTATAAATAAAGAGCACAATGGACTCCAGGCAGCCATTAGCTTTCTACAAGCTATGGTTCCACCTGGCCTGAGCTTTCAAGCATAATCTTGGTATGTATCCTTCTTTCTTATTGTTTTTTAATTTTCTTTGTCTCCCACCACTCTCCCCAGCTTCTAACCCTATGCTGTGCGGGATGCAGCAGTCAGGTATTTCGTCTCAGCAAGGAGAGAAAAGTAACTAAGACAAATACTAAGGAGTAAGAAGTACAGTAGGATGGGTATAAATAATAATAATTTACTATGTATTTTTAAATGCTAGGAGAAATTATTTCAATGTTTTAACCATAAAAATGGTAAATATTTATGAACATAGATATGCTTAACCTGATTTAATCATTATACAATGTATACATGTTTTGAAACATCACATATATAAGTATAATTTTTATGTTTTTATTTATCATTAACATTTTTAGGAGCATATAAACCAATATAAGCCCAAGTTTGAAATCTGAGGGATGAAAATAACTCAGTCATGTTTGTGGAGATGAGTTTGGATATCAGATATGGACATAATGTGACCAGTTATGGTAGAATCAGGAGCAAAACATTATTGAGAGAGGGAGAAACTTGTGCAGTAGCCATTGGCCAAGAGATGATATGGTGTTTTCCAATAACTAAGATAATTCTGTAATGATAATTATTAGATTATCATGTGAATGGAGAGTATTAAAATAATGACACCAAGGAGGTAATCAGTAATAAGATTATGTCTAACTTTGTAAAATCACATTAAACAATTTAATATTTTGCTATAGGCCAGGGAAAGGGATGTAAGCAGGGAAAGGAAATAATTATATTTTAGTTTTAGAAAGATCATCTGATAAGAATGGCCTATCTGGTATAAGAGTGAAGAAAATGAGAGGATTAGTGAAGGTAAGAGGAAATGAGAGGGAAATCAAGGTAAGCTATAATGGTGGCTTCAATTACATCATTCACTAAGACTTGAAAAATATGCATATAATTTTCCATTTTTGTGATATCATTTAACTTTTATTCTCTACTTGAGTCCAACCAGAAATCATACAGTTTTGTCATATATTTGTCACGTATTCTCTATATATTCAAGAAAGCTGGAGTATATGAGTTCAACCAATATTTTGAACATATGAATTACTGGCAGAGAAAATATTCATATGAGAGAAGACCCAAGAAAATGTGACTGGTTACATGCAGGAACAGAAAAACTCTAGTGATATGTCCTGGTCTGGGTTGATCAAACAGGTTAGGTCACCAGTAACTGAGAGAGGCAATAGGCTGAAATAACAGGTTTATCAAAGAAAAAAATAAGTGCAGTTTGAGGCACGTTGAGTTTACGATAATTGAGGAATTCTAACAGATTTCTATTAAATCTCAAATACAGTGTACTTGAGTTGAACAGCAATGGCTGAGCTAGAGTAAGACAGGTAATAGTTAATAACAAATTGATTTCACTCATACAGTAATTAAATGCTACAGACCTGGTTCTAAGGAATTTACATATAGTAAAAAATTAATATAACAGTATCATCAAGTTGATATAATGTTATTAGTTCTCCAAATGGTTAATTTGAGATTCATTGAAGTGGAATATTTTGTCCAAGTTCATACAGCTAACAGTGATGGAGCTGTGATTTGAACTCCAGGCTGTTTAACTCCTATATAACATACCTTTAATGGCATTATCTGTCACTTCTCTTCTAAACACTTGGTAATGTATATAGTAAGCAAAGCCAAGGAAGTAAAAGTAATGGGAGGGGGGGACTGACCGAGGAAAGCATAGGCACGTAATGTCACAGAAGATAAAGGAAGACAAGATTTCAAATATGAAGGTCATTTATAATGTCAAAAGCTACTAAAAATGTAGTAAGGAAAGTATTGAATGTTTTTTTTTCTCAAAAAAGAAAAAATTGGTGACCATGCAAAAAGCAGCATCAGTGGATTAATAGGAAAGGAAGGCTATGTTTAGAATTGTTCAGCAGGGGTTGATGTAGTAATACAAATGTAGAAAAGCAGATCTTAAACTTTTAAGCAGCAGAGAGAAAGGACAGGATTTGAGCATAAAATAGAATTTAAGAAGAATTTATGTGCTTGATATTGCTTGTACATAAGGAAAAGAGCTAGTGATGTTTAGGCTCTAATAGAAAGAAGCAAAGAGAAGAGGACAGACTTAAATGGTGTTTGTGTGTGTGTGTGTGTGTGTGTGTGTGTGTGTGTGTGGGAGAGAACTTCCTTAAGAAAAAAGCACAAAGCCATAGTGGATATAAATGTATGAAAGTCACAGATATGAAGGTAAAAAAATAGAAACTTTACTTTTGATAACTTGTTTACTCTGTAAATAGAAGATCAGTTCATCGATTAAAAGCCAAGTCATGCTAAATGGATGTACACTGAGGCGATGCTCTTAAGTGAAATAAATAGGACACACATGTGTAAATACCGAATAGTTTCTCTGGTGTGAGAAACTGAAAGTGTAAACGAGGACTCAAAGATATAATGGATAATGTGAAATAGGAGGAAAAGGTGCAAAGGGGAGGGGGAAGTGGGAGGGGTAGGGGAAAAGAAAGAAGGGAATGGAATTAATATGAGAAAAAGAAAAAAATGGAAACAAAATCTTTGTAGATAGGGACGGGTAGAGGGGTTGAAGGAAGGGCAGGGGAATGGGAAAAAAATAAGAACCAAGATGGATTATGTAAAGGTGCAAATTTCCAATGATGAATGTCATTATATTGTATACCTTAAATGTACCAATAACATTAATTTTTAAAAAATAAAAAAATAAATCAGGTAGAAAGAAAGATGGAGACAAAGAGGAAATTGAGACATAGGTTAATCTATTCCCCTTGTCATCACTATAATGAAATACCTGACACATGCTCCTTGTAAAGACAGGCAGAAAATTTTTTTTATAGTTCACAAATTCAGGCACAATAAGTTACTATTTATTGCTACATAGTGCTTTCCCCAAATATGAATACAAAAATTTCACATGTTAGGATACTTGTAGTTAAATTCTTTTGTACATACTAGAGTTTGTAAGATAAGACAAAGAGTGAATAGACATGGGAGTAGAATGGCATTAATCTCATCAAAAATGGAGCTTTAAATGTGAGGGTGTAGTAATTATCTGGAAGCAGTATTACAGAACTTCAGGAATGCAAGTCCATTTTTTATTCCTTTCTAGTCTTCCTTCTAGTGTGTGGGAGTCAAAAAAGAGTAAATTTAAATGAAGAGGGGATATTAGTAAGATTTATCTGACAGAATCAACAGTGTGTGTGTGTGTGTGTGTGTGTGTGTGTGTGTGTTTGGTTTATTGTAAAGAATTGCCTCATGCAATGATGGAGGCAAAGAAGTACTAAAATCTGTGGTTGCTAAACTGATGATCCAAGAGATGATTGTATAGTTACAATCTGAATGAGAAGATTGATGCCTCAGATAACAGTCAGGAGGAAAGAGCAAATTATCCCATACTTAGCCTTTTTCATTATGGTCATACCTTCAGTAGATCAAAGAAGTCCCACCCACACTGAGCAGGGCATTCTCATTTACTCCCATCTACCTATACAAAGTCTTCTTATCCAGACACCTTTATTCAGATACATCCAGGATGGTGTTTAAACAAATAAGTGGACACTCAGTAGCCCACTCAAGTTAACACTTAAAATTTAACCATCACAGGAGGGAGCAAAGGAATCTATGTCCTTAGGGGAAAACAGTATTTCATTAAGGAAAATAGATTAATGAAGTTTTCAGAGAAGAAATTGAGAATGCATGGGCACTTTTATTTTTCTATTTTTGAAGTGCAAAGTTGTGTTTTCTGGCAAATATGAGGGTTAATGTTATTTAGACTTTGAAACACAGTAGCAGAGTTGCAGTCCTTACACTTAGGAAGAAACATCATGAAAGAGAAGACAGAAGCTTGAAGACGTGGTTGTAAGACAGAAATAGAGATCAGCTGATCAATACAAAAGTATGTGAAAGAAACCAACATAAGAGAGTAAAAGATACGGCCAGAATATATTTGTATACAACTTGTAAAATTGTCATGGTCACTGTCGGTGAATACAGGGAACCCTAGAAAGAATATTACACTTCTTGTGCTATACAAGATCAAGATTCAAACTAAATTAAGTTATGTGTGGTTTGTTTGGGTAAATTTCCCATCTTTCCTCAAAGTTGAATGCTTTCCTTTGTTAAATACAATGCATAGATGGTACAGACAAAGATTTATATCTAAAAAGAGATTGCTTTATGTTTTGTCTGATTTTGGCATGCAGACCTGTAGCAAAAGTTTGAATAGTATCATATCAAAGAATTTTGAGATCTTTTTTCTGGTATACATTTTGTTACAATTTTGTCATAAAATTTTTCTCATAGAAGTCATCTTCCACTATTGAAAAGTACACTATGATTTTTTTCAGTAAGCATTCATAGAGCATCAGGTATCAATGGGACATTTTCCCATCATCATGTTGATGTAAGGTTTTTAAAAATATTGCTCTTGCCTTTGAAGAGAAAACTTTGTGGAGAGTTATAGAACATATATTTATATGATTGAGAGCATTTTGTGTTAAATTCATTGTGCTTTTTGTGAACAGAGATTTGTAAGAGTAGACAATATCCTGAAAGAAGGCATGAAAGTTTTTGAAAAAATTTTTAAGATTTTTAGCAAGAGACATGGTGTATTAATGTTGCTGTAACATATTACTGCAAACTTTATGGTTTAATACAACACAAATTTTTGTTATAGTTCTGAAAGTCAGGAATTCAAAATACGTCTTCAAGTAGGTTGAGTGCAAGAGTCTGTGTTGCTCATTACTATATAGCCCCAGGGCCAAACAATTCTGGCACTCTATAAATTTTTGGTAATTGGATCTACTTACCTCATGTATATCAATGTATATATCTCCTTTTAAATTCTAATAACACTTTCTATATGACATACATGGATAGAGAACCTTAAATTTTTATGATATAAATGAGGTGATTTATGACCAATGTCAAGTTATTTATCTTTCCTGAACCTCAATTTTTACATTAGTGAAGTACCAATAAACTAATAAATAATTCACAGATTGTTGGGAGGTTTACAAGAAGTTTTATATAGTCTAACATGTGCACAGCAGCTGGCTCATAGGAAACACTCTCAAATGCTAACTAATTTAGTGAATTTGTGCATAAGTGTAGGCATCTTCTATTTGTTAGTTTACACAGCATATGCACAATAAATTTTCTGGCTTGGATTTGTTATGTGAGTTAACAATTTACTCCTGGATTATAGCCTTAAAATAACACACTATTACCTCGTCGCTAAAGTTTAGAAGTCTGGGAAGGCTCAGCTGAGTCATCTGCTTAGGATCAGAAAAGGCTGAAATCACATTGTTGACCCAGTGGCAGTATTGTCTGGAGTTTCTGGGAAAGAAAGAATTAACTTTGAAGGTCATTGTAGCTGTTGGTCAGGTCCTTGCAGTTGCTAAACTAAGGTCCCTCTTTCCCTGTTGATTAGCCTGGACCTGGTCTTTGCTTATAATGGCTGCCCTCATTCTTTTTCATGGCCTGTTCATCTGTAAATTACCCACAACATGGTGGAGTACTTTCTTGTACTTCTGATTTTTAAAATTTCTTCTCCTAATATCAGCCAGAGAAAACATTGTTGACTGGGGTCTGTAAGATTTAGGTGAAATCAAGTCTCCACAGATGATCTCATTTTCTTATAGTCAACAGTGGTATATAAAATAACACTCATAGAAGTGATATCTCAACATATTCATAGGCCCTGAGGATTAACATGGGAATCTTGGGAGCCAGTTTGAGAATTGCAGTTCGAGTCCTAAATTTATAATTTAGGTTCCATCTTAGCAGATTGTTGAGATTCTCCACAGACCTGGAATACATGAAGAACCATGCTCCTCTATGCATTGGGCCACATTGCTGGGCACTATAGGCACCCTCTAGGAACTGAGGGCAATCTTCAGGCAGCAGCCAATGCTAAACAGGGACCTGCAGCCTTCCAACCAGATGGAAAAGAATCTGAATTCTTCCACCAACCATGTAAGCTGAAAAAGAACTTGACAGGCTGACTGACACTTAATTTTAGCTGGGGAAACCCTGAGACCTTGTGAGACTCAGTTGGTTGTGCTCAGATTCCTGATCCATAGACACTATGAGATCATAAGTATGTTTTTGCCTCTGATTTGTGCTAACTTGTTACTCAGAAATAGAAAACTAACAGATGGCACTTGCCAGTAGAGTTCCTGGTTGGGCATGTCTGGGGTCAATATCAGAATTGCAGTTTAATAAATAATGGATGGATTTGGTGCTGATAGTTTCTTGATTAGTTTGAGAAACAGTGAATTTATTGCTACACTTTTCTCTTTTCATTCCAATGCAGGAAAAGCCAATCATGGTGATTTTGTGTCTGGGAGAACTGTATGTATCCAGAGTTTTTATTCCTTCATTTCCTCCAGGACAACATTACTCAGTGAAAGTAACTTAAAGTCTGTAATAACCTGAGAAGGACCCCAGAGCAAGAGAATCTACAAAATCCATGGCAATCAAGACATAAAACAGCTTGTTTCTTCCAAAGATTGGGTAATTCAATCATCCTCCAGAAGGCCACCAGCAGGACAATGATAGAAATGACATATTTGCTGTTCATGGAAGAAAAAAAAGTGTAATTGGAAGGAAATAAGACAAGATGTTCACAGATAAAGGAGAAAATATCTGCTGGTTTTAAAAATTGTGTGCTAGTTTACTTATATGCCAACAACAAATCTCTGTTTTTGTCTTCACAGTTGAAGCTTGGTTAGAATTAGACCTGAAAAGTTTTTGCATTCAACAGGACAGTGAATGTTTATTTATTTTTTAATGCCTAGAGATGGATCTATAAACTATAAAGCTTGGTCACTTCAGCAGAGCAAGGAGCTGTTTATCACTTCACAAACCTAATAACTGATTTCCTGGGAAATAGTACTGAGCACGGGGGCTGCAATTATAACTCTAGCACATACATTCTGGCATTTAGGGACAAATTCGGTTTTGTGATTAGCAAGCAAACTGCATAGCCTGTGCTTATTGGACTATATATTTTTGAAGTGGCTTTGGTGCTTTGGTGTGTAAAGTCCTTTGCAGACTATATTAATCACAATTTTGTACCCAAAGTATATTTTTGACATTACCGAAGAATCAATGTAGATAATTTTACATTGAGGGTAATGTTTAGTGCAATGTTTATACTCAATCTGTTTAATCATTGTAGTTTTGAGTAAGAAGGATAAAATATCAAATTTAAATGTGTCTTTAAATATGTATAGGAAAGACTTTCTGTTTGTCAGCAATGTCATTTGAAGTTGGAGCCTAATATTGATGTATTTATTTTAGAAATAAAGTTTCATAGCTGATAAAAGGCAGGGAAAAAACTTGAGGTCCAATCACAGTTTTGAAGTAGGGGTATAGAGGGGGCAGGAAATGATTAAAAATAACATTATACTAAAAATAACTGAAAACTTTTATGACATGTATTATTTGTAACATTTGTTGATTGACATTTTAGGATTTGTAAGGCAAGATTGGGTAAGCCTCAACTGAGACATGAAACTCTCTCTAGGAGAGCCTAGGAGTTGGCAAACTGAAGCCTGGGCCCAGTCCAGTCTGCAGCTTGGTTGGGTACAGCCAGGAATCTGGGAATGCTTTTTCGGTACAGGATTAAGTCTGAATATGCACCAGAAACTCCATGTGACCTACTAAGTCTAAAATGTGGCCTGTTGTAGAAAAAGAAATGGTTTGCTGAGCTCTGCTCTAGTAATAAATGGTGCAATTTGTTGAGAACCGCATGGGTGGGAAATTTATGAAGATTCCTCTTTATTAAGATTGCTCTTAGAGTTTCCATAAGAAAGGGTGACAAACTAGATGGTTAAAAAATCAGAAGTTTATCATTTCACAGTTCTGGAAGCTAATTGTCCAAAATCAAGAAGTTAGCAAGATTGTTGATTTTGAGGGCTATGAAAGTAATGTCTAGTCAAAGCCTGTCTCCTTGGCTTAAAGATGACTATACCCTCCAATGTTTCTTCACTTAATATTCACTTTGTAGGTGTGTCTGTGTCCACATTTTCTATTTTGTAAAGATACCAATCATCGTGTACCTCATTTTAACTTGATTCCCTCTACAAAGACTTTCTCTCCAAATAGTGTCGAGGTATTAAAGGATAAGGAACATAAGATTTGAATTTTGGAGGGTAGTAGTTTATGGTACAACAGAATTCTCTAGTATCTTCCCCACTGCTCAAATCTTAATTTGAAATATACATAAATGCCTTTTATGACTTGATCATTGTCAACTGAGATAGGATGGGAATCCAGTTTTTCTTGTCCTAAGTCAATTTATACTTTCTTTTCTTTTCAGTTGCTTTCAAAAATAATAGCCATACTGAATAATTTTCATTCAGTTGTACAGATCCACAGATTTGTATATTATATGCCTATGCTACACCATGAATAGTTGATAAGTACTTAGTACCAAGAAGTACTTAACACTATAAAATAAGACAGTATCCTTTCCTAAAAGGGGAGATAAAATGTTTGTTTATTTATAATAGAAGGTAAAATGTGGTGAACATTACAAATTGTCAATAATTTAAGAACAAGGACATTTAATTCTTTACAGGAAGTATTTTAATCCAAGCAGTGTCCATCCTACAATATATGTCACTTCAAAATTCTATTAAGATGGAAACATTTTCTTTTCCCACTTTGGAACTAGAATAGTAAAAGTCATTAGCAGTCCAGAGCTCTTTGTCTGGGTATCATTTGTTGATAAAACTTGATAGGATTCTCTAATTTGGACCTTATTAACAGAGAAAAAACTTTAGCTGAATATATTACATGCAAAATAATATACTAATAAAAATAAAAAAATAGTATAGTAATAAATTAAAGTTTTTATAACATAGTAACATTAATATACACTGAAATTTTGATAATAACCTCTTTTTCTTATAGTACTTAGAGAAATCCTTAGTCACTATGTAGCCTGATTCACAGAGACCATATTAGGTCTTTCATTTTGCTTTGCTTTTGTTTGGTTTACTTTTATTTGTTTGATTGCTGCTGCTGTTTCATTCTGACCTTCTAGTTCTGAGCCACTGAGATCTCTTTGTCTGTGATACTAATTTATGCTTGAGCCTATTACATGTTTTCTTCTATCCAGCCCATTAATATCAATATCAATGAATTCAAGCATCATTGTAAATAATTTCTAAAGGTTTACACTATTTTTAGCCTCACCTGAATTTATTTAAGCAGGCTTGTTTTCATCCAAAGCTTCAGGCCTATAAAATTCTAGCTTCTGAGCTCCTGCCTCTTTTGTTTCTTCTGAGATAAGGACTTGCCACCCACTGAGCTAAGCTATAGGGTAGGAAGGTTTTTATAGTTCTAAATTTTGGCAAGAAGAGAACAGCTTCCAAGTTAAACCTAAACTGTGAAAGTCTCTTCCACTGCACAGATGTCATTGATCTAATTATATTTGCTGTGATAAAATATTGAATGTCTCTGTAGCCACTACCACCTAGAGTTCTATTGTTTAACTACAGTCTACTTATTTTTTGAAACATCCAACTGTGATATATGAGTTCATGATAGTTTAGAATGCATTATGGAAATGGAGGCCAAAAAAGAACCATATTTGAAATTATTGTTCTAAGTTGGCCAGCCTTCCTGCTATACTATGATTTAGACAGGGTGATAAATATTAGCCTTTCTCTGGTTAGATTGACAGATGTCTAAGGTGTCTAAGCAATGTAGGCAAAATACTTATGTTACTTGGATCACATAAAGTATTGGTCCAAACTGTTCCAAGAAATGTCAGAAATCCATGGTACTTTGTAGACATAAGACTTTCTTTTCTGTCTGAGCAAATGCTTTTATTTACATATATGTAAACATTTTATTCATTGCTCCCCCTCTCTTCTAGCTCAATAAAACATCAAATTGAGTTTTAATTTATTGAATTAATTTTTTTAATATTAGTAGTTTCATATGTAACAAGATTTTGGTTAGATTTATGAATGACATGGATTTGTATATGGTGATTTATACTAATATATATGTTCTTTTTTCAGCAATTAGGGAATCCACAACACAAAATAAAATTGTATACTATACTATTTTTCTTCTACACCCTAAGTACAGGCACACTTCTCACTGTGGAGGCCCATCTTCCTTGAAGATGTCATTTGAAGCCAAGTAGAAACCTAGAACAGACTATAAGAATCTCCCTGGGACACTGTGCACTCCACACTATCCATAACATTCCCAAAGCCCTAGAACACTCATGCCAGAGAGCAGGATTGAAAGAATTTTCCTCATGAGATATTTCACTTAATGCAGAACATGATTCTCACAACACTGTTCCCAATATCAAGTTGTAGAAACTACTTGAAATTTCAAACTTTGCAATATGAAGGATAAAGTAGTGAATTCTCTATACTTGTACTGTTTCCCTGAAAATAGACCTAACTGGAAAATAATTAACCTTGAAAACTAGAGATCAAAAATGCCAGCCCCAATCAGCCTTTGACTTACCTGCAATTACAGAGTAGCCACCAAGCAAGAGAATAGTGAGATATAATCTGCATGACACTGGCCATCACCATGGTAATAACCAGTGAGGGTTTATTTTCCTGTTAGGTCTTATTTTCAGAGAAACAAAGTAGAATTCTCAAATTCAAATGGAGTTGTTATTTTTGTTTGTTTGTTTGTTTTCTGGCATGGGGGCTAATCTGATATTGTGACTGTCTACAATTCAGAAGTAAAAAGTGAGGTAATGCCTTCTTTTAATGTAGGCATATGAATTGATAGGAGGTAAATGTATCTTCCTTTAAACACTGGTGATGTTCCATACATATCCTCTAAATTTTAATTTTGTACCATCCTATGACCTTCAGAGATTTGCATTTTAAAAAAGATTTCTTGAGATTCTCTTTCAGGTAGTATTTCTTTTGATAAACCAAGTACAGTGGTAAAAATGTTTAGTAATTTCTGATATCTGTTTATGCAAAAATGAAAAATTATATTTCTGTGAAGAATTCAAACTAGTAGAAAAATAACTAAAAATAATAAAACTAGCTTTGCAGTTATCCTACTTATCCCATCATATTACATAGAATATAATAATTTAGGGTGTTCTTTTTATTTTATTTTATTTTTTTCCCATTAAGTTTATTGGTACATTTTAGGTGTAAAATACACTTACATTCATCATTGGGATCTTGTACAATTACATGAGTATCTTGTTTCTTATATTTTCCCCTTCCCCAGCCCTCCCTTCACCTCTTCCACCCTTCCCTATTTGCAAAGACATTGTTTCCATTTTTTCCTTTTCTCATATTTTTTCTTTTCCCTTCTTTCCTTTTCCCTACATTTCCCACTTCCCCTACTCCTTTAGACCTTTTCTTCCTATTAAACAATATCAATTATATATTTTTAAAATTACAATATCACAATCTAGGAGACATTACCACAGATTTTACAGAATTTAAAGGGATATAGAAAGCATATTACAAAAATCTTTTTTGAAACAAATTTGACAACTTCTAAGAAGTACCTTGGAAGACAAATTAATGAAACTAACTCTGGAGGAAATACAAAACTTGAATAGCACCTATTAAAGAAAGTATATTCCCAGCTTGAAAACCTATCTATATGACAACAGGCTCATATAAATTTTAACTGATAAATTATATCAAACATTTAAAGCAGAAAAAACAAGGAACACTTCTCCCCTCATTTTAGAAAATCAGCATTGTGCTAATACTAAAACTGGATAGAGATAATAAGAGAAAAAAGTATGAACATAGATAGAAATTTGTATAATAAAACAAACTATTAGAAGTCAGATCTGGCAGTATGTAGAAAGTGGTTTTATTATAGGGATGGCAGTGTTGTTCAGCATTGGAAGATCCACCCCCAAAAGTGGTCATTTTAACAGAGGAAAGGAAAAAGCCATATGATCCTGTCAGTAGTTGGAGAAAAAGTATTGGACCAAATTCCACAGCTGTTCATGGTAAAAGCTATCAGGAGACTAGAAGTAGAACAGAACTTTCTCAACAGATCAAAGACATGTACTCCATACTTTCAGCAGAAACACCTTATATGAATAGAAGAGATACAATGCTTTCTCCCTAAGGTGGAGAACAAGAGCAGATATGGCTACTCTTCATATATCCATTAAACTTTGAAACATAGGCCCAAACAAAAATAGTCTGGCAATAAAAATAAACAAATAGCATAGGATTGGCAAGGTAGAAGTAAAACCTTTATATGTAGATGAAATGGTCATCTACAGAGAAAATAGTCAGAAAAATCTAGGAGCCCCTAGAACTTGTATTCGAATTTAGCAGGATTAGAAAACACAAGGTATATATAAAAATTCAAGTCTATGTATGCTTGCTATAAATAAAGAATTGGATATTGAAATTTAAAAGTTATGTAGGAGAACAAAGGACCTAAAAAAGTAAAAAGAAAGAAAAAAAACACAGTGTTGGAAGACATTTAGTACCTAATTTAAGACTTCCTCTAAAGCTACAGTAATCAAGGCAGTGTTGGTATAAGGAAAAACATATAGATCATTGGAATAAGACAGAGAATCTGGAAATAGAACCACACATATATGGTCCACTGAGTTTTGAAAGATTATTTAACATTAACATTTTATAGAACATAAACTCAGTTCAAGAGCAGAGGAAAACATAGTGTTTTCAGCAAATGGCATTAGAACACTTGGTATCCTTATATAAAAAATTAACCTCAACCCTTTATTTCCATACATAAAAATAACTTGAAAGAATCTGTGAACCTAAATATGAAAGACTAAAACTATAAAACTTTAAGAAGAAATTATAAGGGAAAATGTTTATGAATTTAGGGTAGACAAGAATTTCCTAGGATACAAAAAAATGATGTATAAAAGAAAAAAAAATGATAAATGGGATTCCATGAAAATTCAGAACTTCAAATGACATTGTTAAGAAAATGAAAAGTAGTCCCTCAACAGACCATATTTATAATTCATATAACCTATGGCGAGAATATATAAAGAACTCTTACAGCTCATTAATAGACAACCCAATTAAAAAGTAGACACAAGAAGATGATAAATAGCCAATACAGCACAAGGAAAGGTGTGCAACACTAGAATCAGAAAAAATACTAATCAGTATAATAACAAGATGGTATTATATTCTCATTAGGGAGATGAAGTTAAAAATTTTAAAAGAACAAATGTCAGCTTAGGTGTGAACCAGTTGGAACTTTCAAATGCAGATGCTGTGAATGTAAAATGATAAAACCATTTTGGAAAACAATATAGCAATTTCTTGTATTACTGTTAAGAACCAACAGTCCTGTTCTTAAGTTTTCACATGAGAGGAATGAAAACACATGTTCATGAAGAAGACCTAAAAATTCTGAACAACCCAATATCAACCAATGAAATTGAAAATGTAATTAAAACCTTATCAACTAAGAAAAGCCCAGACCCTGATGGCTTCACTGCTGAATTCTACAAGACATTTAGAGAGGAACTGCTGCCACTACTGTTTAAACTCTTCAATGAAATTGAAAGGAAGCAATACTCCCAAATTTATTCCTGGAAACAAGCATCACCTTAATCCCCAAAGCAGAGAAAGACCCAACTGAAAAAGAGAACTATAGGCCAATCTCACTAATGAACATAGATGCAAAAATCCTTAATAAGACACTGGCAAATAGAATGCAGAAGATCATCAAGAAGATCATACACCCTGATCAAGCAGGATTCATCCCAGGGATGCAGGGATGGTTCAATATACGAAAATCAATTAATGTAATACACTATATCAATAGAGCCAAGGACAAAAACCATATGATTATCTCCATAGATGCAGAAAAAGCATTTGACAAAATCCAACATGCATTTATGATAAAGACCCTACAAAAAATTGGAATAGATGGTCTCTACCTCAAACTGATAGAAGCCATCTATGAAAAACCAACAGCCAATATCATACTAAATAGTCAAAAACTGAAATCCTTCCCACTAAAATCAGGAAAAGACAAGGATGTCCACTATCACCACTCTTCTTCAATATAGTTCTGGAAACAATAGCCACGGCAATTAGACAAGAGAAAGAAATAAACAGAATAAAGATAAGTAATGAAGAAGTGAAATTGTCATTATTTGCAGATGACATGATACTGTATATAGAAGACCCCAAGAACTCCACCAAAAGTCTTCTAGACTTAATAACCAAATTCAATAAAGTAGCTGCTTACAAGGTCAACACAAAAAAATGAATAGCTTTCCTCTACACTAATGACAGACTCACTGAGGGAGAAATAGGGCAAATAATTCCTTTCACAATAGCATCCAAAATACTGAAATACCTAGGAATCATCCTAATGAAAGAAATCAAAGACCTCTTCTCTGAAAACTATGGCACTCTGAAAAGAGAGATTGAAGATGATATCAGAAAATGGACAGACATCCCCTGCACCTGAGTAGGAAGGATCAATATAGTGAAAATGGCCATACTTCCAAAACTGCTATATAGATTTAATGCAATTCCAATTGAGATCCCAGCAGCATACTTCATGGACCTTAAGAAAACAATCCAAAAATTCATTTGGAACAAGAAGAGACCCAGAATAGCAAAAGCAATTCTAGGTAACAGAGACATGGCAGGGGGTATCACAATCCGCAACTTGCAACTCTACTACAAAGCTACTGTGATAAAAACAGCATGGTACTGGCAAAGAAACAGACCTGAGGACCAGTGGAACAGATTAGAAGATGCAGAAACAACGCCAGACACACCCAGCCATCTCATCTTCGATAAAGGAGCCAAACACCCTCACTGGAGGAAAGATAGCCACTTTAACAAATGGTGTTGGAAAAATTGGTTTTCAACTTGCCAAAGATTAAAACTAGACCTATATCTCTCACCATGCACTAAACAAAAATCAAAATGGATTAAAGATCTAAATATTAAAATGGAAAATCTGAACCAGTTGGAACAGAGGTTAGGTAGAACTCTTGAAGACATCAGTGTAGGAAAAGATTTTATGAACAAAACCTCAGTTGCTTGTGAACTAGCACAAATAATCAATAAATAGGATCTCTTCTTATTATAAAGCTTCTGCACAGCAAGAGAAACCACCAGCAGTGTGAAGAGACAACCCACAATGTGGGAAAAAATCTTCACCTGCTCTTCCTCAGACAAATGTCTACTATCTCAAATCTATAAAGAACTTACAAAGATCAGACATCCCAAATTTAAAGACCCAATCCAAAAAATGGGCATCTGAAATGAACAGACATTTCTCAGACAAAGAAGTAGAAATAGGAAATAAATACATGAAAAAATGTTCAACATCACTGGTCATTTGATAGATACAAATGAAAACAATGCTGAGATTCCACCTCACTCCAGAAAGAATGGCTGCTATCATGAAATCAACCAATAACAAATGCTGACGGGGCTGTGGGGAAAGAGGAACCCTGCTCCACTGCTGGTGGGAGTGTAGACTGGTGCAAGCACTGTGGAAATCAGTATGGAGGTATCTCAAAGAACTAGGACTGGAAGTCCCATTTGACCCTGCTATTCCACTGCTGGGGATCTTCCCCAAAGAATTAAAAGAATCATACCACAGTGATATATGTGTACCCATGTTCATAGCAGTGCAGTTTGCAATAGCTAAAACTTGGAAACAGCCCAAATGCCCATCAACTGGAGACTGGATAAAGAAAATGTGTTTTTTTTATAAAATGGAGTACTACTCAGCCATAAAAAATGAGAAATTAGAGACATTTTTAGCTAATTGGATGCACACTGAAGCAATCCTCTTAAGTGAAATAAATAGGACACACATATAGTTTCTCTGGTGTGAGAAACTGAAAGTGTAAATAAGGACTAAATGTATAATAGGTAATGTGAAATAGGAAGAAAAGAGGCAAAGGGGAAGGAAGTGGGAAGGCTAGGGGAAAGGATAGAAGGGAATGGGATTAATATGAGAAAATGGAAAAATAGGAACAAAATCTTTGTAAATAGGGAGGACTGGAGGCGTTGAAGGGAGGACTGGGCAAGGGTGAAAAATAAGAGAGGCTATGTAAAGGTGCAAATTTCCAATGATGAATGTCATTATATTGTATACCTAAAATGGACCAATGATTAGAATGAATAATCGATAATGTAAAATAGGAAGAAAAGGTCCAAAGGGGTAGGGGTAGTGGGAGGAGCAGGGGAAAGGAAAAAAGGGAAAGGAAAAATGATGAGAAATGGAAAAAATGGAAATAAAGTCTTTGTAAATAGGGGAGTGTGAAGGGGGTGAAGGGAGGGCTAGGAATCGGGATAAAATAAGAATCATGATGCATTATGTAAAGTACAATTCCCTTTGGACCTTTTCTTCCTATTTCACATTACCTATTATACATTTAGTCCTTATTTACACTTTCAGTTTCTCACACCAGAGACTATTCAGTATTAATACATGTGTGTCCTATTTATTTCACTTAAGAGTATCACCTCAATGTGCATCCACTTAGCCATAAATGTCCCTAATTTCTCATTTTTGATGCCTGAGTAGTACTCCATTTTATAAAATAAACACATTTTCTTTATCCAGTCTCCAGTTGATGGGCATTTGGGCTGTTTCCCAGTTTTAGCTATTACAAACTGTGCTGCTATGAACATAGGTGCACATATATCGCTGTGGTATGATTCTTTTAATTCTTTGGGGAAGATCCCCAGCAGTGGAATAGCAGGGTCAAATGGGACTTCCAGTCCTAGTTCTTTGAGGTATCTCCATGATGATTACCACAGTGGTTGCACCAATCTACTCTCCCACCAGCAGTGGAGCAGTGTTCCTCTTTCCCCATAGCCCCGCTAGCATTTGTTATTGGTTGATTTCATGATAGCAGCCATTCTTTCTGGAGTGAGGTGGAATCTCAGCAATGTTTTCATTTGCATCTATCGAATGACCAGTGATGTTGAACATTTTCTCATGTATTTATTTCCTATTTCTACTTCTTTGTCTGAGAAATGTCTGTTCATTTCAGATGCCCATTTTGGGATTAGGTCTTTAAATTTAGGAGGTCTGACCTTTTTAAGTTCTTTATAGATTTGAGATAGTAGACCTTTGTCTGAGGAAGAGCAGGTGAAGATTTTTTCCCACATTGTGGGTTGTCTCTTCACACTGCTGGTGGTTTCTCTTGCTCTGCAGAAGCTATTTGATAAGAAGAGATCCCACTTGTTGATTGTGCTAGTTCATGGGCAACTGAGGTTTTGTTCATAAAATCTTTTCCTACACTGATGTCTTCAAGAGTTCTACCTAACCTCTGTTCCAACTGGTTCAGAGTTTCTATTTTAATATTTAGATCTTTAATCCATTTTGATTTTAGTTTAGTGCATGGCAAGAGATATAGGTCTAGTTTTAATCTTTGGCAAGTTGAAAACCAATTTTTCCAGCACCATTTATTAAAGAGGCTTTCTTTCCTCCAGTGAGGGTGTTTGGCTCCTTTGTCAAAGATGAGATGGCTGAGTATGTGTGGCGTTGTTCCTGAATCTTCTAATCTGTTCCACTGGTCCTCAGGTCTGTTTCTTTGCCAGTACCATGCTGTTTTTATCACAGTAGCTTTGTAGTAGAGTTGCAAGTTGCGGATTGTGATACCCCCTGCCATGTCTCTGTTACCTAGAATTGCTTTTGCTATTCTGGGTCTCTTCTTGTTCCAAATGAATTTTTGGATTGTTTTCTTAAGGTCCATGAAGTATGCTGCTGGGATCTCAATTGGAATTGCATTGAATCTATATAGCAGTTTTGGAAGTATGGCCATTTTCACTATATTAACCCTTCCTACCCAGAAGCAGGGAATGTCTGTCCAATATCTGAAATCATCTTCAATCTCTCTTTTCAGAGTGCCATAGTTTTCAGAGAAGAGGTCTTTGATGTCTTTCATTAGGTTGATTCCTAGGTATTTCCGTTTTTTGGATGCTATTTTGAAAGGAATTACTTGCCCTATTTCTCCCTCAGTGAGTCTGTCATTCATGTAGAGAAAAGCTGTTGATTTTTGTGCATTGACCTTGTAAGCAGCTACTTTATTGAATTTGGTTATTAAGTCTAGAAGACTTTTGGTGGAGTTCTTGGGGTCTTCTATATAGAGTAGCATGTCATCTGGAAATAACAATTTCACATCTTCAATTCCTACTTTTATTCCTTTTATTTCTTTCTCTTGTCTGATTACTGTGCCTACTGTTTCCAAGACTATATTGAAGAAGAGTGGTGATAGTGGACATCCTTGTTTTGTTTCTGATTTTAGTGGGAAGGATTTCAGTTTTTGACTATTTAGTATGATATTAGCTGTTGGTTTTTCATAGATGGCTTTTATCAGATTGAGGTAGAGACCATCTATTTCAATATTTTGTAGGGTTTTTATCATAAATGCATGTTGGATTTTGTCAAATGCTTTCTCTGCATCTATGGAGAAAATCATATGGAATCTGTCTTTGGCTCTATTGCTATAGAGTATTACATTGATTGATTTGCATAAATTGAACCATTCCTGCATCCCTGGGATAATTCCCAGTTGGTCAGGATGTATGATCTGCATTCTATTTGCCAGTTTCTTATTAAGGATTTTTGCATTATGTTCATTAGTGAGATTGGCCTATAGTTCTCTTTTTCAGTTGGGTCTTTCTCTGCTTTGGGGATTAAGGTGATGCTTGCTTCCGGGAATGAATTTGGGAGTATTGCTTCCCTTTCAATTTCATTGAAGAGTTTAAACAGTAGTGGCAGCAGTTCCTCTCTAAATGTCTTGTAGAATTCAGCAGTAAAGCCATCAGGACCTCGGCTTTTCTTAGTTGGTTAGTTTTTAATTACTTTTTCATTTTCATTGATTTATATTGTGTTGTTCACAATTGTTAGGTCTTCTTCATTCATCTTTGGTAATTCATATGTATCTAGGAATCTGCACATTTCTTTTGTGTTTTCCATCTTATTGGTGTATAGGTTTTTGAAGTAGGTATTGATGATCCTCTGGATTTTTGCTGGGTCTGTTGTAATTTCACCCTTTTCATTCCCAATTGCATGGATTTGGGCCTTTTCTTTCCTTTTTCCGATAAGGTTGGCTAAGGGTTTGTCAATTTTGTTGACTCTTTGTAGAACCAACTCTTGGCTTCATTAACTTTTGGTATTGTTCTCTTAGTCTATATTGAATTTATTTCTGCTCTGCTCTTTATAATTTCCTCCCTTTTATGAGCTTTGGGTTTGTCCTGCTCTTCTTTTTCTAGAAGCTTGAGGTTCAGCATCAGGTTGTTAAATTGGCCTCACTCTGTTTTCCTAATATGAATATTCACTGCTGTGAATTTCCTGCATAAGACTGATTTCATTGTATTTCACAAATTCTGATATGTTGTATTTTCCTTGTTATTTAATTGAAGGAAATGTCTGCTTTCTTCTTTAATTTCCTCTGTGACCCATTGGTTATTCAGAAGTGTGTTGTTCAATTTCCATGTGTTTATGAAATTTTTGGGGTTTCTTTTGCAATGGATCTCCAATTTCATCACACTATGGTCTGATAATATACAGGGGGTAACTTCAATTCCTTTGCACTTACTTAAACATGTTCTATGAGTGAGTATGTGGTCTACTTTGTAGAATGACCCATGTGCAGTTGAAAAGAAAGGGTATTCTGATTTTGTGGTGTGGAACATTCTGTAAACATCTGTTAAGTTCATTTGTTCAATAGTTTGATTGAGATCTAGTATTTCATTACTTATTTTTTGTCTAGTTGATCTATCTATTTGTGACAGTGGGGTACTGAGGTCTCCAACTACTATTGTATTAGTGCATATATGACTTTTCATGACCATTAGTATTTGTTTCATATAGTTCGGTGCACTAGTGTTTGGTGCATAGACATTTATGACTGTCATGTCTTCCTCTTGGATTCTTCCCTTTACAAGGATGTAGTGTCCTTCTTCATCTCTCTTAATCAGTGTTGGTTTGAAATCTACTTGATCTGCAAAGAGGATAACTACTCCTGCTTTTTGGGGGGTTCCTGTCACATGGAGTATTGTTTTCCATCCTTTAATTTTCAGTCTATGAGTTTCCTTTTGAATTAAGTGTGTTTCTTGTATGCAGCATATTGTTGGATTTTGCTTCTTGGCCCATTCTGCCAGTCTATTTCTTTTGATTGGTGAATTGAGACCATTAACATTGATGGTTATAACGGAAACGTATTGATTTGTCATTGCCATGACTTTTTCTTTTTGTTGGGTTCTCCCCCTTTACATTTAATTTCTTGTCGTGCCAGATAGGTCCATTCTGCTTTGCTTCCTGGGGTTGTGATCCTCAATGCCTGTTCCTAGGATATTGTGTAAAATTCTTTGGAGTGCTGGTTTGGTATTCACGAAGTTCCTAAGGTGCTCTTTGCCATGAAAGTATCTTATTTTTCCATCAAGTTTGAAAGATAGTTTTGCAGGGTACATCAATCTGGGTTGGAGGTTGTTTTCTTTTAGGGCCTGGAATATGTCACTCCAAGCTCTTCTTGCCTTGATGGTTTGTGTTGAGAAGTCTGCTGTGATTCTGATGGGCTCTCCTTTGTATGTGATTTGTTTCTTTTCTCTGACTGCTTGTAGAACTTTGTTCTTCTGTTGAGTTTCTGGAATCTTGACAAATATTTGCCTATGTGTAGATTTTTTTTGCTCAAGGCTACTTGGAGTCCTATATGCCTCACTTATCTGTATGTCAAGCTCTTTACCTCTGCTTGGGAAGTTTTCTGTCATTACTTCTGTGAAGAGATTTTTTATGTCATCTGCACTCTCTCCTGTTTCTTCTTTGACTCCAATCAGTCCTATGTTATTCTTCTTTGCATCATCTAGCAGCTGCTGGATTGATTTCTCATGTTCCCTTATAATTTTTCCACAATTTTTCTTTTCCTGGTCACTAATTGCAATCTTATCTTCTATATCTGAAATTCTGTCCTCACATTGGCTCATTCTGCTGTGTAGACTTTCAATGGAGTTTTTCATGTCCTGGAAATCTATTTGCATCTGTTTTATGGATTCCATTTGTTTCCTATATTGGGATTCCATCATGTTCCTCAGCTCCTCTCTAGATTTATTAATCATGTCTTACACTAGGAACACAATCTTTCTCTCCTGTTATCTGAGAAATTATTTGTGATTTCATTTTTTCCAGATCCCCTTTTGTTACCAGTTCAGTGGGTCCAGGTGGTTGAGTATCAGAGTGTTCCATCTCATTTCCCTTTGGGGTTGCTGTAGGTGATGTGGAAGTCTGGTTTTGAGACTTATTTACGTGTTTTCTCATTTCGACTGTGGGGGGCTGTTGGAGCCTGCACATATTACCTCCTCTGAGCTGGGAGAGGTGGGAACGGTGCTGGGAACACCAGTAGGGATGGTGGCCCAAAAGCTCTTTCCTATGAGCTGGGAGCAGTCGGAGTTATGTTGACCATAAGCCACTTCCTCTGGTCCAAGATCACTGGGATGGTGGCCCAGAAGCCCCTTCCTCTGGGCCAAGAGCAGCAGGACAGAAGGTAGTCCAAAAGCCCTTTCCTCTGGGCTGGGAGCACTGGGAAGGATGGTGTCCAGGAAGCCCCTTTCTTTGGACCAGGAGCAGTGGGATGGCAGCTCAGAAGCCTCTACCTCTGGGCCGGGAGCAGCAGGACTCAGTACCATGGTCTGGTGGTCTGGTGTCCTCTGCATCTTTGTAGTGTGGAACCAGGTGGCTGTACAGAGGAGTGTGGGGGGGTCCGCTAAAGTTTTGAATTTTGATTGAGGCCTTGGTTTCATGGTTACATACAGCTGTCACAACTCATAAAATTATACTCTTTAATAGTATGTAGATTTTGTAAATAATAATTGTTCATGAATTATACAATCATAAAAGTGACAAATAGGGATTGCCATGCAATGTAAAAAGAAAACTCTAATCTTAGGAACTTCATGAATACCAAACCAGCACTCCAAAAAATTTTAGACAATATCCTAGGAAAAGACAATGAGATTCACAACCCCAGGAAGTCCAGCAGAATGAAGCCATTGGGCGTGATAAAAAATTAAATGGAAAGGAGGAAAATCCAACCAAAAGAAAAAGCCATGACAATGATAAATCAATATGTATGAGTTATAGTCATCAATGTCAATGATCTCAATTCACCATTCAAAAGAAATAGACTGGCAGAATGGGTCAAGAAGCAAGATCCAGATCCACCACTCTCAGCCCAGAGGAAGGAGCTTCCAGGCCACCATCACTCCCATCACTCCCAGCCCACAGGAAAGGGCTTTTGGGTCACTGTCTGTTCTGCCACTCCCTGTCCAGAGGAAGGGGCTTCTGGGCCACCATCCCTACTGCCACTCCTGACCACTGTCCCACTTCTCCCAGCTCAAAGGTGAGCCACACAGGTGCCAACAGCAATCCCCAAGCATCCCCCCTAGTCAAAATGAGAAGACACATAAATAAGTCTCAAAACCAGACTTCCACATCACCTACAGCAACCCCAAAGGGAAATGAGATGGAACACTCTGATACTCAACCACCTGGACCCACTGAACTGGTAACAAAAGGGGATCTGGAAAAAATGAAATCAGAAATAATTTCTCAGATGACAGGAGAGAGAGATTGTGCTCCTAGTGTAAGACATGATTAATAAATCTAGAGAGGAGCTGAGGAACATGATGGAATCCCAATATAGGAAACAAATGGAATCCATAAAACAGATGCAAATAGATTTCCAGGACATGAAAAACTCCATTGAAAGTCTACACAGCAGAATGAGCCAATGTGAGGACAGAATTTCAGATATAGAAGATAAGATTGCAATTAGTGACCAGGAAAAGAAAAATTGTGGAAAAATTATAAGGGAACATGAGAAATCAATCCAGCAGCTGCTAGATGATGCAAAGAAGAATAACATAGGACTGATTGGAGTCAAAGAAGAAACAGGAGAGAGTGCAGATGACATAAAAAATCTCTTCACAGAAGTAATGACAGAAAACTTCCCAAGCAGAGGTAAAGAGCTTGACATACAGATAAGTGAGGCATATAGGACTCCAAGTAGCCTTGAGCAAAAAAAATCTACACATAGGCAAATATTTGTCAAGATTCCAGAAACTCAACAGAAGAACAAAGTTCTACAAGCAGTCAGAGAAAAGAAACAAATCACATACAAAGGAGAGCCCATCAGAATCACAGCAGACTTCTCAACACAAACCATCAAGGCAAGAAGAGCTTGGAGTGACATATTCCAGGCCCTAAAAGAAAACAACCTCCAACCCAGATTGATGTACCCTGCAAAACTATCTTTCAAACTTGATGGAAAAATAAGATACTTTCATGACAAAGAGCACCTTAGGAACTTCGTGAATACCAAACCAGCACTCCAAAGAATTTTACACAATATCCTAGGAACAGGCATTGAGGATCACAACCCCAGGAAGCAAAGCAGAATGGACCTATCTGGCACGACAAGAAATTAAATGTAAAGGGGGAGAACCCAACAAAAAGAAAAAGTCATGGCAATGACAAATCAATACGTTTCCGTTATAACCATCAATGTTAATGGTCTCAATTCACCAATCAAAAGAAATAGACTGGCAGAATGGGCCAAGAAGCAAAATCCAACAATATGCTGCATACAAGAAACACACTTAATTCAAAAGGAAACTCATAGACTGAAAATTAAAGGATGGAAAACAATACTCCATGCGACAGGAACCCCCCAAAAAGCAGGAGTAGTTATCCTCTTTGCAGATCAAGTAGATTTCAAACCAACACTGATTAAGAGAGATGAAGAAGGACACTACATCCTTGTAAAGGGAAGAATCCAAGAGGAAGACATGACAGTCATAAATGTCTATGCACCAAACACTAGTGCACCGAACTATATGAAACAAATACTAATGGTCATGAAAAGTCATATATGCACTAATACAATAGTAGTTGGAGACCTCAGTACCCCACTGTCACAAATAGATAGATCAACTAGACAAAAAATAAGTAATGAAATACTAGATCTCAATCAAACTATTGAACAAATGAACTTAACAGATGTTTACAGAATGTTCCACACCACAAAATCAGAATACCCTTTCTTTTCAACTGCACATGGGTCATTCTACAAAGTAGACCACATACTCACTCATAGAACATGTTTAAGTAAGTGCAAAGGAATTGAAGTTACCCCCTGTATATTATCAGACCATAGTGTGATGAAATTGGAGATCCATTGCAAAAGAAACTCAAAAAATTTCATAAACACATGGAAACTGAACAACACACTTCTGAATAACCAATGGGTCACAGAGGAAATTAAAGAAGAAATCAGACATTTCCTTCAATTAAATGACAATGACAATACAACATATTGGAATCTATGTGACACAATGAAAGCATTCTTACCAGGGAAATTTATAGCAGTCAATATGCATATTAGGAAAACAGAATGAACCCAATTAAACAACCTGATGCTGCATCTCAAGCTTCTAGAAAAAGAACAGGACAACCCCAAAGCTCATACAAGGGAGAAAATTATAAAGATCAGAGGAGAAATCCACGCAATGGAGACTAAGAGAATGATACAAAAAAATCAATGAAGCCAAGAGTTGGTTCTTCAAAAGAATCAACAAAATTGACAAACCCTTACCCAACGTTATCAGAAAAAGGAAAGAAAAGGCCCAAATCCATGCAATTGGGAATGAAAAGGGTAAAATGACAACAGACCCAGCAAAAATCCAGATGATCATCAATACCTACTTCCAGAACCTATACACCAATAAGATGGACAACACAGAAGAAATGGACAGATTCCTAGATACATATGAATTATGAAAGTCTAATGAAGAAACCTAAAATTTCTGCACAACCAAATGTCAACCAATGAAATTGAAAATGTAATTAAAAACTTATCAACTAAGAAAATCCTGGGTCCTGATGGCTTCACTGCTGAATTCCACAAGACATTTAGAGAGGAACTGCTGCCACTACTGTTGAAACCCTTCAATGAAATTGAAAGGGAAGCAATACTCCCAAATTCACTCCTGGAAGCAAGCATCACCTTAACCCCCAAATCAGAGAAAGACCCAACCAAAAAGGAGAACTACAGGGCAATCTCACTAACGAACATAGATTCAAAAATCCTTAATATGATCCTGGCAAATAGAATGCAGAAGATCATCAAGATGATCATACATCTTGATCAAATGGGATTTATCCCAGGGATGCAGGAATGGTTCAATATACAAAAATCAATCAATGTAATACACTATATCAATAGAGCCAAGGACAAAAACCATATGACTATCTCCATAGATGCAGAAAAAGCATTTGATAAAATCCAACATGCATTTATGATAAAAACCCTACAAAAAATTGAAATAGATGGTCTCTACCTCAAACTGATAAAAGCCATCTATGGAAAACCAACAGCCAATATCATACTAAATGGTCAAACCTTAAATCCTTCCCACTAAAATCAGGAACAAGACAAGGATGTCCACTATCACCACTCTTGTTCAATATAGTTCTGGAAACATTAGCCATGGCAATTAGACAAGAGGAAGAAATAAAAGAAATAAAGACCGGAAATGAAGAAATCAAATTGTTATTATTTGCAGATGATATGATACTTTATATAGAAGACCCCAAGAACTCCATCAAAAGTCTTTTAGACTTAATAACCAAATTCAGTAAAGTAGCTGGTTACAAGGTCAACACACAAAAATCAATAGCTTTCTTCTTCACAAATGACAGACTCACTGAGAGAAAAATAGGCCAAATATTTACTTTTACAACAGCATCCAAAAAACTGAAATACCTAGGAATCAACCTAATGAAAGACATCAAAGACCTCTTCTCTGAAAACTATGGCACTCTGAAAAGATAGATTGAAGATGATTTCAGAAAATGGACAGACATCCCCTGCTCTTGGGTAGGAAGGATTAATATAGTGAAAATGACCATACTTCCCAAACTGCTATATAGATTCAGTGCAATTCCAATTGAGATCCCAGTAGCATACTTCATGGACCCTAAGAAAACAATCCAAAAATTCATTTGGAACAAGAAGAGACCCAGAATAGCAAAAGCAATTCTAGGTAACAGAGACATGGCAGGGAGTATCACAATCCCCAAGCTGCAACTCTACTACAAAGCTACTGTGATAAAAACAGCATGGTACTGGCAAAGAAACAGACCTGAGGACCAGTGGAACAGATTAGAAGATGCAGAAACAACGCCAGACACACTCAGCCATCTCATCTTTGATAAAGGAGCCAAACACCCTCACTGGAGGAAAGATAGCCACTTTAACAAATGGTGTTGGAAAAATTGGTTTTCAACTTGCCAAAGATTAAAACTAGACCTATATCTCTTGCCATGCACTAAACTAAAATCAAAATGGATTAAAGATCTAAATATTAAAATAGAAACTCTGAACCAGTTGGAACAGAGGTTAGGTAGAACCCTTGAAGACATCAGTGTAGGAAAAGATTTTATGAACAAAACCTCAGTTTCCAGTGAACTAGCACAAACAATCAACAAGTGGGATCTCTTCTTATCAAACAGCTTCTGCACAGCAAGAGAAATCACCAGCAGTGTGAAGAGACAGCCCACAATGTGGGAAAAAATCTTCACCTGCTCTTCCTCAGACAAAGGTCTACTATGTTGAATCTATATAGAATTTTAAAAGATCAGACCTCCCAACTTTAAAGACCCAATCCCAAAATGGGCATCTGAAATGAACAGACATTTCTCAGACAAAGAAGTAGAAATAGCAAATAAATACATGGGAAAATGTTCAACATCACTGGTCATTCGAGAGATGCCAATGAAAACCACGCCGAGATTCCACATTGCAGAAAGAATGGCTGCTATCATGAAATCAACCAATAACAAATGCTGGCAGGGCTGTGGGGAAAGAGGAACCCTGCTACACTGGTAATAGGAGTGTTGACTGGTGCAACCACTGTGGAAATCAGTATGGAGATATCTCAAAGAACTAGGACTGGAAGTCCTATTTGACCTCGCTATTCCACTGCTGGGGATCTTCCCCAAAGAATTAAAAGAATCATACCATAGTGATATATGTGCACCCATGTTCATAGCAGCACAGTTTGTGATAGCTAAAACTTGGAAACAGCCCAAATGCCCATCAATTGGAGATTGGATAAAGAAAATGTGTTTTTTTATAAAATGGAGTACTACTCAGCCATAAAAAATGAGAAATTAGAGACATTTATAGCTAAGTGGATGCACATTGAGGTGATACTCTTATGTGAAATAAATAAGACACTCATGTATAAATACCGAATAGTTTCTCTGGTGTGAGAAACTGAAAGTGTAAATAAGGACTAAATGTATAATAGGTAATGTGAAATAGGAAGAAAAGAGGCAAAGGGGAAGGAAGTGGGAAGGCTAGGGAAAAGGATAGAAGGGAGTGGGATTAATATGAGAAAATGGAAAAATAGGAACAAAATCTTTGTAAATAGGGAGGAATGGAGGGGTTGAATGGAAGGCTGGACAAGGGTGAAAAATAAGAACCAAGAAAGACTGTAAAGGTGCAAATTTCCAATGATGAATGTCTTTATATTGTATACCTAAAATGTACCAATGATTAGAATGAATAATCAATAATGCAAAATAGGAAGGAAAGGTCCACAGGCGTAGGGGTAATGGGAGGGGCAGGGGAAAGGAAAAAAGGGAAAGGAAAAATGATGAGAAATGGAAAAAATATAAATAAAGTCTTTGTAAATAGGGAAGGGTGGAGGGCGTGAAGGGAGGGCTTGGAAATGGGGAAAAATAAGAACCAAGATGCATTATGTAAAGGTACAATTCCCAATGAGAAATGTAACTGTGTTGTATACCTACAATGTACCAATAAAACAATTTAATAGAGAAAAAAAAATCAAAACCTTACTGAGAAGTATTCCCTCATATTCTTTGTAGGTAATCACTATCTGTGTCCCTTACTCTGATGACTACTGACTTGTTTTTCTCATGATTTCATGTGCTTATTGACAGATATACAAAGATTCCTCCACTTTTTCTTGGGTTACCTTCTTATTAGTGGTTTTAAAATTCTTTTATATTTTTCTCGATTAAAGTCCTTCATTAGTATATGGATTGAGAATATTCTACTCTGTGGATTTCTTTTTCACTTTCATAAATTTCAAAGACAAATTTTGATGAACTTTAAATATACCAACCACACCGGGGGTAAACTTCTAGTCCATGTGGCCAGCAGAAGGGATATTCTGAGTCAATAGTTTTTACCTTGGCTCTGTTAAAAGGGGTTCATGTTGTCAGATCTATGTGTCTTGTGTTGAATGCCATGATGCCTATCTGGGAAAACCAATGAGGAAGGCTGGATCTGATCCACTGGCCCATCAATGTTTTCTACCTATTCAGTTTTCTCTAGGGTGGGTAACATTAAACAGACATTAAACTATGCCCCTTTCCATTTGTCTGTCAGTACACTGTTTTCTTCACTTCGGAGTCTAGTTTTCTGGGTTATTTTTAGATCTCTGACTAGTTACTCATTCAGTTGGCCACTGCCCAGAAATCTCTTTTTCTCATTTGAGCCATTTTCCTTTGCACATAAAATGTATGTTCAAGTTCACCACTCACTGTGTTGCCCATAAAGAATATTTTTTCTTTCCACTAGCTTTCAATTTTAGATTCCGATTGTCATCCAACTCGTGTACATTTTTTGCTTTTATGCATATACTGAGTTGATATATCTAAATCAAAACTCAGGTTTCTCGTCTGTAAACTGGTTTTTTGGCACCCATTACATACGATACTGGTACAATGTGCTGTGTGACATGGATATTTCTTTGGGCCACACATTTATATTTGTCAGGTCCATTACAGACATGACATTTACTTCTTATTAAGGACTGCTATTGGTCCCATCCTACTTAATGAATTGTTGCTGTTAACATACTCCAACTTACAATAAACAGATTTAGGTGTGTAATCAACTAACCGCTGTTGTTAAGGAAGTCCCCTGAATCAGAGCCTAGTTATCTGACCAAAGCTGATTCTCAAAAAGGACATAAATTTCTGCAAGCAATGGCATAACCTTAGATCAGAATGATTATCCCACTAGAGTGTGCCTAAAATTCTACATTGCATCTTTTCCTACCAATACCATGGTATCTGCTGGATTATGTGGTTCATAATGTAAGATTCCTTGTGATGAAACCTAGAGCTAATCTAGAACACTTTCCTACTCCAGGTTGCACTCAAAGGTAGCAGGAATCTGTGCCATTGCATGTGATGTCTAATACAGTATTCCTGTGTATGGACTGTTTTACCTCAAGAATTCAAGGAGATCTATTAGCACTGTACTTCTTTCCTTGTGAGAGGTACTGAAAGTTCCAGCAATTTATCTTTTACGTTCGAAGTAATACACTGAGGTTCTCTGACTAGAAGATCTGTAAACTCTTTATTTAAAGAGGAAGTTCCTCAAACTTCAAAAGTTTTACCTTCCTTCCACTGGAAACGTTTTATTGAAGCCTCTAGTGTACTACTGATCACTTCTTCATCTTGTTTGGTCAAAATGATGTCATTGATGGAATGGATTAATGTGGTGTTCTGTGGGATATTCCGGCAGTTTATATTTCTTTGGGATACATAATAGCAAAGTTATAGGGTAACATAGACCTACAAAAACATTACAAATGAATACTGTCATCTAGTTTTATGAATGTGATTTTTTTTTGCCAATCAGAATAAAAAAAAGAGTGCATTTCTTGAATTGGTGATTGCCAGCCATGCACCCAAGGAATTACTCATCTGTTATACTTACAACTACATTATGTCTGGAATAAAAAACAGATAGTAGGACAACTAATTAAGTCCATCTTCCATCTTTCATCAAGATCCACAATTTTCTTTTGGGTATGTGTGTGTATATATATATGTGTATATATATATATATATGTATATATATACATACACACACACACATATATATATATATATGTATATATATGGCAGGATTAAATGGAGAGATGATAGAAAATACCATGTGTGAATTTGTGGAATTATTATGTTTAAACTCCTCATAACTCTTGGCATAAAATATTGGTTTTGATTTAATATATTGGTCAGTATGAAGCAATTTCAGATGTTCCCACTTGGTTTTTCCATTGTGCTAGATCTTCCTCTATAGGTCAAAAATACATTGGTGGATATTATTTTAACCTTTTGCTATAGTAATTCCAATATTGCACTTATGTGTTGAGTAAATGACCACTTGATGGATCTTAGATTCAGTGGTGTCACTCTGATTTGTACTTTACCCATAAGTCCATTTATTTTCTGGTACCCATTATCTCCTAACTCCAATAGTGGCATAATTATGCTTTGCGTTTCTAGATATCAAGGTCAAAATATTTTCCTTACACTGCTCAAAATGCCTATGTATCTCCTTCCTACAATGTAGTCAAGCCAAGTAAATAGTTTTGAATTCTTTGAAAAGGGACTAAAGGAAATCATCACATTGTGTTATATACTTGCCATAGTATTTAAGAGCTTTCCAAAACTGCACCACTTTCAGTCAATGCCTTTCAAATATGAAAATTGGCTTAACTTTGAACAATTAACAAAAGACTATGATTTTATATTGGAACTACCATCCTTAAATTACTTCACTACTTTTTTCCCTTTTTGACTTTTATTAATACATGTTTGCAGTACATAATGATTACATTTACTGTAAGGAATTGGTACATATACACAACACATTTCAATTCCTTTTCCCCCCTTTCCTTCACCCCCTTTTATTTTTCCAGACAGATTCATTTATTTATGTTGCCTTGGTAAATAAATTAGAAATTATAACTCAGTAAAAATTGTCCATTTTACTTCAAGTCTGGGCTTTCTGTCCTATGAGAGCACCTACCTAACTTGGGATCACAGTGCTTTTCAGGGCTGCTTTTCCCATTTGTCCCATGCAGATCTGGAGCAAGCTTCTACACGGTGTGTTGTGAGGACCTTATAAAATTGTACTGGATTTCAACCTGTACTTTGTTGGCTTTTGTAATTTACTCTTAGAGATATCACCATACTCTACTAGTCATCTCCAAACTTTCCTGCACATCAAGCCACTTAAGTCCTTCTCTTCCCTTGTCAGTCATCAGAGCAATTAGTATTCTGGCCCCTGATGGTTAAGTTCTGCACTCTATCCCATCTCCTCATGCATAAGAATGAGGTCAGCTCTATAAGTGACTTTTTCCTTCAGCTTTTGACCACTGAGTGAAGCATACTGGTCCTTCTCTTGCTACAGCACTCATAATTTCCTTAATGAATGACTTGGGAAAAGTTTTTAAGCAAGCACTTATGCTTATGCCTTGTTGAGGAATGCCTCTGAAGTATCTTTCAGCCTAAGGAAAATGCTAGCTCTTATTATGGTGTGGGGGGCTTTTGTAAATGCTGATGGTTTGAGGTCATCTGCTGAGACAATATCTTCAGGGGCATTCATCACTAGGTCTTTAACCCATGTCTCATGATCCTACATTTTCATAATCAGGGCCATGTTTTTAACAAAATAGATCCATCTTGGTTGAGATTCTAAAATCTTCCTATTCTTTCAGGTCTTTAGTTTCTTGCTCTGTCACATATAGTTGTTTACCTCTTTTCAGTAGTCTCTAGTATCTTATTATTTCTCAGCAGGCCATTAATACAAATCAGGAATAATCAGTCAATTGTCACATAATTGCATGAATAGTTTCCCCCAAATATTCTAAATCTCTTCATCATTGGAACTATGCTGATGCCTCACCAGTTGGAGATCATTTTCTGATTGGACATATTTCCAGGTAACTACTAGTGAAAGCTTTAGGCTTTGTCTTGTCAAAGGATTCCTCTGCCCCATTTATCCTCTTTGCCTATTGTGCTGTGAATAAACTAGTTCTAAATTCACATTTCTCAGTAGCACTAATGTTTGAGCTCTCTGAGGAGCAGGTTCTAAGATATTATACATATAAGGATTCATTTAGAGGAACTGCGTGAAAAGAAAGATGGGATGGAGCCAGAGAATGTGGTAGGTGATGAGTGAATGAATCCACCAATTTACAATGCAGACCTGACCTTCACAAAGAAGGAAGGGAATTGTTGTCTAGGAAGAGACTCAGGCCACCCTACACAGCTAAGAACATTTTGATTACTTTGGTGTGGAGTTCTTGGGCCAAAACCACTTGACAGAATCATTCTGCTTCTCATAGGACTACATCACAGGAACACTCAGCATTTTCTAGAGTCTGCTGTAGAAAGCACAGCCTTGGTACAATTGCAAATGATTCAGAGAGCCCCAACCTGAGGCTCAGCGTCAGTTATGCCCCCCATAGTAGAACTGAGTAGCCTATTTTCATGGCCATGAAACACACTTATAAAATAATTATCCTGGCAGAAATAAAATTTATTTCAATGACAAGATGTTTTATATATATATATATATAAATATAAATCACAATTTATTTAGTTTGAACATTGTATTTTATATACATAGCAGGCGATTTGCTATATCCATGATCTGTCCTACTGATTTGCTAAATATGGGAAAAGATAATTAAACTGAAACATTCTTGTCATACTTTTGGAAGCTTAGAATGACATTTAGGTGTGGGGAGTGTTCAGAGATTTTATAACAGTAAGCGAAGGTCAAACAGTGTACAAGGATGAGAGTCCCAAATAAACAATTCACTTGATTATCTTATCTCCATAGTAATGATTGCAAATGTATCTCAAGATGTAAAATGATAATAGCAATAAAATCCTAATGATCAAAGAAGGAACTATTTCTTTGCTTTCTTGGTATGCCTGGCTCTGGTTACTTGGGATCCTGTTTCTTTATGTCTGTTTCTACTTCTATTTCTCATTAAAAAATAATCTGTTTTATTCTTTATGCCCATCCCCTGATTCTAATGATCATTCTCCTCTGCCTTTATTTTTGTCTCTCATTTAAGGTGATGATGGCTGCACCATGATATAACAATCAAAACTGATTGAGAAAGAGTGGATTGGCAAATGTGACTAAAAAATGCAATAAATCAGAAAATGTAAAGGAGAGTGGATAATTATAAATGAAATTAATATAATAGACTTTGTTACAGATAAAGATACAAAGCTGAACTAATAAACATTAAGGAAGTCTGGACATGAGTCATGATTTAACTAATTTTTGTACATTTTCCAGGAGTGTTTAGTAGTTTTTTATCAATAAATTCATCTAGAAAAATCTTTTTGTTTAAATTGAAGAAAGAGAAATAAATCTTCCTGTTACCTGGGCACTTGTTAATTAGGAGGCTGATCCAACTTGGATACCACTATACAGACTAGTAGAAAAACTTATGTTCTCTTTAATAATTACATTACACACCACTGAAAACAATAAAATTTGAAATGGGAAAAAGTTATTTTAAACATATTCTGAATTAAATTGATAATATCACAACAAAACATAAACATTGATAGTTTATAGTCTCAATTTTCAAAATTAATACCTGTTTTGACAGATCTTATTACATTCTAAAACCCTATGTGTAAGTTTAATAATTTTTTTATTAAGCTAATTGGTACAATTTAGATATACATAATGATCGCTTTCATCATATAGATTTTGTGTCTGTACATGATATAATTTGATTCTTTTTTTTCCATTCCCCTCCTCTCCCTTCAACTTCTCTTTCTTTCCTTATTTACAAAAGATTTGTTTCCATTTTATCTTCCTTTTCTCACTTTTTTTCTTTTTCTTTCCTTCCTTTTCCCCTTCTCTCTTCCTAGTGTCCCTTTCCATTTGAATTTTTTTCCTGTTTCACAACATCTATTATACATTCTGGTCCTTATTTACATTTTCAGTTTCTCACACCACAGAAATAATGTGATATTTACACACGAGTGTGCAATGTATTCCACTTGAGTATGGTTTCAAGGTGCATCCATTAATCTATAAATGTCTCTAGTTTCTCATTCTTTTTGGCTGACTAGTACTCCATTTCATTTTTAGAAAACATACACATATCTTCTTTATTCAATCACCAGTTGATGGGCATTTGAGCTTTTTCCAAGATTTAGTTATTACAAACTGTGCAGCTGTAAGCATGGGTGTGCATATATCACTGTGGTATGATGCTTTTGGGAAGATACCAAGAAGAGGGATAGCTGGGTCAAATGGGACTTCTAGTCTTAGTTTTTTGAGGAATCTCCACACTGATTTCCATGGTGGTCGCACCAGTCTACACTCCCACCAACAATGGAGCAGGGTTCCTTTTCCCCCACAGCCCCACCAGCATTTGTTATTGGTTGATTTCTCCACAACAGCCATTCTTTCTGGAGTGAGGTGGAATCTCAGTGTTCTTTTAATTTGCATCTCTCAAGTGACCAGTGATGTTGAACATCTATTTGCTGTTTGTAGTAAGTTTAATAATTCTCAAGAATGCTTCCCCCTAAACGTTATACCAAACATACCTTTAAAATCAAAGTAGATTACAATATTAAACTGGTTCTTACTGAGTTTTCTTTTTATTTTTTTAACATGTTTGGTATTGAGTAGTGTGCCTTGAACTGAGTTCATCTTTGCTAAAGCTCTGAAATGTCTACCATGAGATCACTCACATGCAAAGAATTATAGAAAACTACAAACATTTATTGCTGGCAGTTACCAAATTTATTGAGAGTGGAAATTATATTTTAGTAACAGCCCAGTATATTTTTGTCCAATGTTTTCTTGTTTTATTTCATTTTATATGTATATATATATTATTAGTACATGTTTGTAGTACATAATAATCATGTACCTTGTGTGATGTTGGTACCTGTGCATAACACATCTTAATTTCTTTTTTCATTCCCTTTCTTTCCCCTCCTTCTATCTCTCCATTCCCTTTCCATTATTGATATCTGTAGGGGTAAAGTGAAATAAACAAGTGAGATTTTTATGTTCTCTTTTTCTGAGATAAGTCCTAAGTACAGTAAAATATGAAGCTAGAACCCTCAGGCTAAACATTTCTCCTACGGGAAGGTCAGTGTCTGATCTTTGCCCTGAATCACTAAGGAGTCTTATATCCTTGTTCTGCCCGTGGGGAAACTGGATACACTAACCAAGCAGGATCATATTTCCCCATTCTGTCTTCATTCACTCTTTGCTTCTATTGCCACTTCTACTGCCACTTCCACCCTCTGAGTTTTGTAGGGCTGCCATGCCAATTTCTGTCAAACCTGAGATTCAAAATTACACTTTTATATGTTCCATTATTTGAAATTTAAATTTCCAAGATATTCCTTTAGAGGTAACATTAGAACATTGTACTTTTAAAAAAATATCCTGTATCAGGTTCATTGTGGTTTTAGTAGATTAAATAACTTGTGAGGATACAGTTCAAACAAAATTTTGAAAGTGTCTTACATGTTTTTGACCAATGATTTCCATTTATGACTATATGGAATTTAATATGACATTACTTTGTGCCAAATCAAAATTGTTAAAACTACTGGTATAATGACTTAAAGATTTGTTTTAAATTACAAAATGAAATTTGGTATAGAGGCATTTACAGCTTGCACGCAGCTAATATCTTGTGACACAGAATGTAAAAGACTATGTAGCTGCTTTTAACATAGTTTTTATGTCTTCTGCTATGGTAGTGTCTGGATTAGAATGATAATTACATCAATAATTTTTTTCAAGAAACTATAAAATATACCTGGTTAAAATGTTGAAACAAATGTAAAATGGTGAATTTTGGCCATTTTTAAACTGTTAAAATGAAGAAGAACTTCTGAGATCATTACCTTGGGGCAGAGGGGAAAGAATATAGATTAAAGAAACTATTTTTGAAAAGAAACAGTTTAATATTAGTGTACCTTTTTGGGCTATCCATTGGTTTTATACAGCTTCATGATAATTGGCTATAAACTTTTGAAAAAGCTCAACATTCCTTTAGAAATGCTAAGTTCTATTTATCAAATTACCCTCTAACCTGCCAGTAGTCTCCCAGAGGTCAAATTCTATGCCTTGTCTCTCTTGTCTTTCTAAACCCTGTTTTTGCCACTTTTCATTCCTCTTCCAGGCCTGCATAGCCTGCATTTACTAAAGTGTTTCAGGAGACGAAGCCAACCTGAATGCTCTCATTTTTTAAAATCATGACTTACGTTAATTATGCAGATTTAGGAAGATTTTGCAAAGGAAATACCAAATGAGTGATGAAACTCATTCTAAGCAATGTTTTTTTCTTTTCTGCAAGGTGGATGGAAATATAAATGAGATAATGTACAAAAAAGAATCTGCATGCTTTTTTATATGGTTTGGGTGTATCCCCCTAGGGTTTATGTGTTAAAATTTATCCCCATTATGAAGTATTAAAGGGTTGAAACACTGACTATAGTGTTTGGTGATGGAGCTTCTGGAAGATAATTAGGATTGAAGTAATGATGCCATGATTGAATATCCATGGCTATCAAGCAGAGCAAGAGAGATCAGAAGAGAAATAAATGCATGTGCTCTCTGTTCTTCCCAAGTCATGCTCTGTAATGCCTTGGCCAGCAAAAAGATCATCACCAAATTCAGCCCTTGACTTAGACCTTCAGAACCATGAGACAAAGCTAAAATATTTTCATTAAAGCTTACCTAGCCTATGGTACTGTAGTGTGTTTTGAGAAGCCAGACAGTGTTTATCTCTTGTACTATTCAATAACTATTACTCTATGGATTGGTGTGGATGTGTTTCACAACTAACATTCAAAAGAAAGAAAAAGAAGGAAAGAAAGATTTGTATGATTTTTTTTTGGTTTTATGATATAAATCCTTCCATAGAAGATAAAAACAAGATCCCCATGTGGAGTCACTAAATGGAGACTAATGGAGAGGTGTGCACAATCAATTCTTGAGAGTTAGGGCGAGTGGCTTCAGAACACAACTGCCAGTCTTTCAGAGGTCATCCTTACCATGCTCCACGACTCCATGTCATTTCATTGCATCTTTTCTCAATAGCCACTTGCGAGTTTTTATATCACCCTGCCTGAGAGACATATATGGACATGAATTTCCTTCTTTCTTGAACTACATATATCAAGAAATGATTCCTCTTTTCAACAATATAGAGACAATAATGTTAAATAATTGGTGTGTAACTTCATCAGGTCCCTCAGCTCTCTGATGGAACAAATCTGAACTCAATGTTGTAAACTGCCTTCCATTGCCCCAATAAGATTATGTTCCAGTGGTCCAAAGTGGTGAGTTTCAGGGTATTGTATCTTTATGGTTATCTCCCCTTCCATTTTTTTCTCTTCTTTTACAAGCGTTGCCTGGTATCACTTCTGAAACAATCAGCACTGAATCTTGACTCAACATCCTTTTATATTGTAGCTCAAACCAATTCAGAGTTCATCTATTCCCTTCCATTTCCACCTTCAGCATGTGTCTTTGGAATATGAATCTCTAGTCAAAACTATGTATTTAAGATTTCCTATTGTTACTTCAAACTCAACATGATCTCAAATCTCATCAGGTTTCCTTTCGTACTGTATCATTTCTGTCTGAGTTGGAATATTTCAGATTTATTTTACTCTCAGTAAAAATATATGTGCCTTATAGCATTGAGCCTCCATTAATTATTTTGTAAAAAAGAAAATTTATCTGCCAAATATGTCCCATTTGCAAATCTGAGCAAGACATTCTAATTCTTTTGCTGTGATTTTTAAGTTTCATTGGAAGAAATGTGGAGAACTGAGAGAGAAGAACAGTACAATACAAATGTGAAAAATATCATACTAGTATAAATTGAACTATAAATTCTTTATAACTTTGTATTTTATTTTTGATTAACTGGATTAATTAGACATAATAGTAAGGTTCAGTATGATATTTCCATTCATGTATACAGTTTACACTAGTCAAATCTAATTCCCCTTTACTTAGCTTTTCCCTTATGAACATAGAGCCATTCCAACTTCTGCTAATCAGCATTTTTTTATTTGTGTCAAACTTTTACTGGTGAGAAAAAAAGTAGTACTTGTCTTTCTGTGTTTTTAGATATAATCTCTGTATTGTTTCCTGTTTTTTCTTTTTCCATACTGGCAACATTTTCTCTGGACTCCTCATAAATATAAATTTTCTTTCTCTCCCTTTTTCTTTTTGCTGCTTGCCTTTTTTTTGAGACAACCTATTGAAAAACATATCTATTGCACAAAAGACTAATTTTAAGTCCATCTCTATCTTGAAACTGAGAGTAAATATTCACCATAGAACCAAAAAACCCCCCAAAAACCCCAAAAAACTGCAAGAAGAAAATCATGTAAAATGGTTGGCTTGAAAAAACAAAAGAGAAAGAACCCACCTATCCTTGTACTTATCCACAGTGACAATTGTGTGGAGTTGATTAACTAGCTCATTATAATTTTCTAATATTGGGTATATATTTCAATTATTTGTTACTATCCAAATGTATTTTAGAAGTGATTATATTTTTTAGATAGGCACAAAAAAATGTTTGTGAAAAAATATGTTAAAGTGGAATTTTAAATCCCTCAACTGAAAGCAGATACAGAACCTTTTGGAAATATCTAGAAGAGCAGAAGAGCAGAATTATCATCAGTGGATCTGCATAATAGGTTATAGTACTTTCTACACAGAATTTAAGTTAGTGTTTTGTTTGGTTCACTTCCAGTTTCTCTCCCATGTCCCACACCTGTCCTTTATGTTTGTTTTTTTTCCTGGACACCCATTAACCCATTTGACAACTTAGTCTTTTCTCTTACAATAAAGCTATCACTTCCTTAGGGAAACATTTGTCATTTGAGTATTTAGAAGCATGAATCACACATAAGTTAAAACTTTGTGGGTGGAAATTTTATTTTCAAATACATTCAAATCAACCTCTGATTGTTCAAGTTCAGATTGTTTGTAGGGAGCTCATTTGAAAGTGAGAGCCATACAAATGATCCCCTAGCCTACTATTTTATTTTCATCAAACCAACATTTGTAGGTTAACCATCCATGAGGAAAGAACCTCAAGGAGTCATAGAAGGGAGCTGATTGAGCTCATGGAAATCCTAAAGGTCTTTCACATAGAAAATGGTAAAACGCTGACTTTCATGTCTAATGAAAGCAAAAAAACATATGGGCTTAAAATTATTACCTGTGAGTTTTGAGAGTTAGGTTGTACATAATATATGCTTGGAAAAGACTCAGTGAGTCAGCATTCCGAAGTGTGTTCTCCTTTCTTTCAATTTTCCAGTCATATCATTTATGATATTTTCACTTTTGTTCATTTCTAAGCCTTTTTGTAAGCACTACTATCAAGATAATTGCTAATACAGCTGCTTGTTTAAATATTTTCACAGGTTGCTTGCCAAAAGATTTGTTACAGGTTTATTTCAATTTTTCTCTTTTTCTGTTTTCCTCACAGTATAGAGACTTGGAGAGGTCACAGTTTGTGCCCAGTTTTTCCCTTCCATCTCAATTTTACAAAATTTTATTTCTTTAAATTAGTTTTACAGGACATTTCTGTCTTGAAAAATGAGACAGACTGTGTTAAGCACTGTTCATTACTACTGTATTCTTCTGTTTCACCATTGTAAAGTATACTGAATGCCATGTTCAATTGTGAATGTGTCAACACAAAAAAAGATAGCAGTTTAATACTTCTGTTCATTTCCTTTCTATTATGCTTTGAAGTCTTCTGTATTTTGAAATAATTTTCAATTCATGAAAGAAAATTAAAAGCCTGTATCCATTTTTCCCCTTTCAGCAAAACAAGGCAGTAACTTCTCATTTAACTATCTTTTCTATGAAAAACCTAAAAATAAAAACAAGTTTTGTGATTTTGTGTGTTAGGGACCAAACAAACATGATACAGTTCCTGCTATTATTTTGGGAAATTAACTGAACAGCATTCAAAAGCTTTCTTCCAAATGCTGCAAATTATTTTCTTTGATTTTTGAATAGAAATTTGTTTGGCCAAGCAGGTGTATGAATCACAGAGGAAATTGTTTTTTCCCATCAGAAATGACCCTTGATATCCCTAGTCCTGCTTTTTATCTCTGTGTGTCTGTCTGTACAGCCCTAGAGAGACTGACTTGATAGGAACACAAAATTTTGTCACAAAGACTGTATGGTTCTACCTTTGCAGTCTTGCCAACAGCCTTGAAGAAGTCCAGTGTTCAGGTAAAAAGTAGTCTACCAGGAGGGCATTGAGGGAATATTTACATCAAGGAGAATCTTACCAATAATGTGATTAGCATCGCTTCTCGGCCTTTTGGCCAAGATCAAGTGTAATAACGTGATTAGCAACTTAGATGTAATATCATGGCCACAATAAATGGAAAGAAAAGATCCAAACATGACCCCTGGCAACATATTTTGGTGTTACTATGGACAAAATGAATTAGAACAATGTTCATTACTGCTTTCAATTGGATTCTAGCTTCAATAGGAACTGATTTGATGAACAAAGTTAAGGTTTTTTTTATGCTTTCATGATGTGATAAGAAGAATTTATAAAATAGAGAAAATGAAAAATTAGGAGAATATGTGGCTTAGTCTGAGCATCCTCTGAAGGGATGGGAAAGGAAAGGCTGAGAATCACCTGACAATCTCAGATGGTCTCATGGAATATGTTAGGTTCTGATGCTTCTAAGCCTTCCCAACCTCATATTATAGACCTCCTTAGGTTTCCTCTTTTAGTTTTGTGGAAAATTTTTTTATGGACAATGGGTAACAGTTGAATCTTAAATTAAGCCTTAAACTGAATTAGCACAGGGTTATTCTTTGTACACGGCTGTATCCTCAGTTCCTGGAGAAGTGCTTGGCAAATACTAAGGTGTTAATAAGTACTTGTAAAAATGCTTAAATATAGAAACCATGTGAAATATCCTTTTAATCCCTCAAAATTTTCTTTAAATGGTGTTAAATGTTAGAAAAACTCTGAATATGTGTGAATTGTAGGATGTTATAATTTATTGATGCTAACGGAACATAAGCTTAGGTTACTTACATATGTAGAAATATTCTAAACTTTTGAATAGTTGCAACATAAGTTGTAAGTTTTATTTACAGAGTAAATAAAGTCAATAAAAGGCTTATTCAGGATAGTTTGTTCTCTCTCCCTTTCTCCCCCTCCTTACTGCCTTCCCTACTTCCTTTTTCATAAAAAGGAATGAGGTACTGTATTACTGTATTTCCTACTTTCCCACAGAATAGCTGACATGGATTAGCTGTTTTTACTATAGTTTAATACTAAAGTGTTGAGGACTTAGAAATATCCAGAGCATGGTGTTTGTGATGTCTATGTGCATATTCATATATATCTCTAGGTAAGTTAGCAAATCATCTTTGTTTCTTTTCAATTAACTGCTTTACTTTTTAGAGTAGTGGGATATAGAGATCCCTAAGACATTGTTGAACATATAACCAAATCTTGTTGTAACAAGCTGAGTTTCAGGGGTCACTAGTCTGTTATTATTTAGGCAAGAACAAGTTTTGATTGAATCTGGCAGGCCATCTGCTATACCTCAGGTATCCTAGAACCCTCCTTTCTTGTTTCAGTAGGCTGATACATCCAGCATATGTGTTATATTTTGAAAAAATTAGCTTTTCTAGATGACAGGAAGGAAATAGTTAGTGAATGATATATCAGAAAATAGTCACTGACACTAGAATAATATCTTGATTAACACATATTACTCGTGCATATTTATTCTTTTCTATTCACTTTACATTTCTAATTTAATTCGTGCCTAAGCACCCCATACTTTATTATACTCATAATTTTGGGATTAGGAATTTAGGCAAAGCCAACAAGAGTGGCCTGTGTTGGCTCCATAATGATTGAGAAATCAAATTCTGTGGTCTAAACTACTGGAGAGGTTAGGGAACTCTGAATATTTGTTCTGGCTCTGAAATGGATTTCTTTGTTCTTCTAAGCATCAGTTTTCTGGAGTTGTAATGCTCAAAATGGCTACTCTACTTCCCAGTGCCAGACTGGCAAGGCTGTAATAGCTGACTTGGGCTGAGCATCCCTTACTCTCCATATAGTCTCTCCTCTTGTTTTGCATCAGACCATGTCAGAGAAGTAGCATCTGTTACAGTGATCTCATTTTCTCTTCAGGGGGCATTTCAAGAGAACAAAACAGAGTTTGCCAAGCTTCTTATAAACTTACAAGGCATATTATGGCATTCTGACCCTCATTCTGTGGATACATAATGTCAGTCCATATACCATGTTATAATGTCTGAATATCAGCAGATATATTAAAAAGGGGTTGCTTTGGGGACTGACTGCTATGCTTACATCTTTGGAGCAGTGCTTTTTTCTATGTAAATTGTGCATGCATGTTAATCCTTACATATTACTTGCATAGTAATCCTTACATATTCCTAGAAAAAAAGGTTACCATCCTGATTCACCATGATATTTTAATATTAAAATGTGGAGGACTTAGAAACATCCAGAGCATGGGTGTTTGTGATGCATATGTGGTAGTCATACGTTCATATGAAAATCAACAACAAAGAATCAATGAATTTAAGGTAGTGTTTGGAGAAAGTCACATCAAGATTGTGAAAGGGTTGGAAACAAAAGCAGGTATATTTCTTTACCTGTTCTCTGGATAGCTAGATACCACCCCCCCCAGCTTTAAATATTAAGTACCATAACAAGAAAAAAATTAATATTTTATATACTACTGGCAAATTTAGAATTGTTGCAAGGTCAAGAATGCTACAAAAAGAGGATTCTGAAATGATTTTGCATAGCATACAAACATCTGACTATAGAATATAACTTAATAGAATGTATTTCCTCAAATCTGTTTTCTTTCTTGTATTCCTAGAGTACTTCAGAGTAAAAATAATGAAAATAAACCTTCAATTATTTTTTTCTCTTTATTTGCTTGCAAGATATAATATCTGACAAAGACCAACAAGTTACCACCTCAAAAAAATTTATTGCAATATTTTATTTGGATACGCAAATAGTGAATCTTGTTGGTTATAAACTTTTACAGAATGTCTCAGACAAAAAAAAAAAAAACACTGAAGCTTAATTTGTCTTCATTTGTCACAGATTTTGCTTTTCTTTTTCCTTGAAAGATACCAACTTTAAGCTCAGGCTATGTTTGCATGACTTAAAGTTTATAATATGAAAGAGAAGAATCACAATGGTAATTTCTTTATTATATGAACCAAACAAAGACAGAAAAGGCTTCACTGTGCAGATTTACTCTTAATACATCTCAACAAATATTTATTGAGTGCCTACTTTTTATTGGGAACAATACTAGTCCCTGGAAATATTGAGATAAATATGATAATTGGTAGGGAACAGAGAAATGGGACATTACTAGAACCTCTGCAGCAAGTCTTAGTCTCCTGTGAGCCATGACAGCACAAGGTGTATTAATTTATTAGACAGAAAAAAATAGAGATATCAGACTTAGAGAAGAAGCTGAGTTTTGGGCCTGATCAGTGCTGATCTGGGCAGCAAAGACAAAAGACCCCAAGCTTGCCATACCTTTATTCAGTACACCAGGAGAAACAAATGTAACTGATGACTCAGGGCACAGAGTTTAGTACATAGGAAAATAACAAACAAAAAGGTGATAGGGGTGGTCTGAGTACAATGAGGAACTATGCAGATGAAGATTTTGATCCCCCCAGGATGTCTTCAGCTGGTGTAATCTTGCCCTGGAGCATCACAGCATCACCTGACTATTGAGGTTTTAGCTGTGAATGGAGGCAAAAATGGATTTATGTCTCAACATGCCATAGCTGGTCTGTAGGCAGGAGAACTAGGGCTAATCATTATTTTAATTGTGAAATGGTTTTTCAAATTATGTAGAGTTGCTCATGACAACAACCCTTATCATGAAACAGTTTACATTTCAGAGAGATAGTCAGGTAAAGAGAGATAGTCATGTAAGCAAATAATGTATTAGGCATTCATTAAATCCTCATGGAGTCAGATGACAGAGCCCTTTCTTTAGCTCGTTGTGGGAGGTGAGGTTATGGAAAGAAGGTGACATTTTTACCTTCCTTCCTATGGTCAGAGGGAGATAAAATGTGTAAGTAGAGAGAAAAGTTGTTTCTAACTTAAACAAAGGTAAAACTTTCTCTGATATCAAATTTGAGGATTTAAAATACATCAGTAGCTTTTATCTAAATTGAGTTTATGATATTACCTAAAAACAATTGTTCTGTTGTAAAAAATGGAGAAGGAACAAATGAGAAATAGGACAATGATTGTTTTTAATAGTTCATTGTATTTCTATATTCCAAAAGAGATAACAATTCAGTAATCAAGTGTCAGCAATGTCAGAATATTTATATCAACAGTAAAAGCACTTTGCTAAAAACACAGCCAGATTTGATTCAAGAGTGCTCCTCCAAAACCTCGGATGTTGCTCCATGGTAGAGCGCTTGCCTAACATGCATGGCATCTCAGATGCAATCCCCAGTACTTAAAAAAAAAAAAAAAAGAAAAGAAAAGAAAAAAGAATGTCCATCTGGTGGTGATATAGATTTAAATTTTCATTTTCATATGAAGATTATTGTATATTTTTCATTTCTAAAATATCATACAAGATTACAAATTCATATGATTTTCTTTTTAGGAAAAGGGAAAGTTTAACCACTTAATTACTTGGCATGAAATTCAGTTTCTTTCTTCATCTTTCTCTCTTAAAATATAGTTACTTTGCTTTATTCCAAAGCCGAATCTCACTGTAGTCCTAAATGGATTATATTTCCAAAGTTCCTGATTCACTTGATTCCTCACTGATATATTTGTATGCCTGTGAGGGAGTTTTTCCTCCCCATTATCCTAGGCAACATCACGAATTTCATTTTAAAAGGGTAGGATCAGGTGAGAGGCTTAGCTTTGAACCAGTCATGATGGCCAAAAGGCCAGAATACACAAATGGCTTAGCTTGAATCTGCCCCTGCAGATTTTTTGTGTTTTTCAAAATAGAAATCAGGTTTCTTTAAAGATAGATGCAGGAACACATCTGAAGAGGCAATCAATAAGCATCCATTAGATGCATATATTTATAGACGAACAGTAGATTTGACAATTCAAAAGGCTCAACAGTTCTGATTCTTCATACTAATATAGCTAACAAAGAAAAATAGAATGTATCATTCCGTGGGCTGTGGTACCAAGGTAAGAGTGATGTAATTGACAAAAAATACAAATATTCACAGTCAAAAGATATACTATGCTCTTTTCAACTGAGAAAGGATAATAAATAAAACTTCTTCTAGCTGTTTTGAAATACTTGATACAATATTAACCATAGTACACACTGAGACAAGTGCATAGAACTGAAAAGACAGAAGCATTTCTTGCAGGTTGGAAAGATTCCTTTAGCTTTAGGTCCTAGCAAGGTGTTAACCGTGCTATTGATACCACCTGATAGTTGATGATATCATCAGATTCTTCAAGACATTCCATTTGCTTTTCACACTGGGATTTATAGTCCCGATTGGTCTCTTTCAAATAATTGGGGAACTGGCTATTTAGGTGCTTGTTCACTAGGCAAGTGTTTGCTGGAGATAGGTGAACCACAGCTCAATTTGCATTCAGTTAAAGGAGACCAGAACTCCAGAGGGAATAAAAAAGTCTCAGAATTCACAATCAGATATGATATATGGGTCATTTTTTCAGTGTACCATTTTTCTAAAAGGCTATAATTTTAGTTATGTCTGATACCTATTTCTAGAAACATTATTATTTAGAAAGGTATATATTATTGCCCTTACTTCTAAAATAATTGTAAAAATTGTCATCAAAACTTCAGTATAAGAAGTGTATATTTAAAAGTCACTTGAAACTTTACCATCCAAAGAAAATTATTATTGACTTTTTTCTACAGGTATCTTACATACACACTGTTCAGTCAATCCTTAAAAAATATTTTGGTTTTTAAAAAAATATTACATGAATACTTATAGGCATTCTTTCTTATAAAATGTGTTAATATTCATCTTTTAACATGGTTGGATTAGTTCTTTTGTAAGCATTTGATTTATTAAGCTTGATTAAAATTTAAAACAAACTGAACATGATGTGCTCTGCAATATTTTACAAGTTGTTTTCTGACGGGAATTCACTCTCATCCTATTTGTATGATGCCATTTCAATTACATGTCACTGCCTAAGCAATGGGTGAGTGAATGATTATGCCTACAGGAATATTTGGCACATGATGGGGGAGGACAGAAGGAGATTTTCAATTTATTATGACTCACTCAGGCACTAAACATGACGTTCCTCAACAAGGACTACATTATCATCAACTTGTCACTAGAACTAATCCCTGATCCATCAAAAGAATTTTCTTGACAATCAACTTGGAAAAGAACATTCTCTGATCAGGAGGTCAACAGTTTAATTAGAGAAAGGTGAAGAAATGGGGAGGGGCTCATGCTGTTCATTGAAAAGAATAACCTAGTTCTTGCATCTTGCAATCTGCAGGGTACAGAGTTAATGATTCCTAATGGTGGGAAAGAGGGAGTAAAAGAAATTCATGGTGATATTAGGTATAAATAAGCATCTCTCTCTGGAGTATAGTTAAGGTTACACTCTTGACACTTATATGATAAAACTTTTTTTTCCAGTGATACTTGGTGGGCAATTACATTCTTCCCAATATATTAAAAATTAATATCATTTCAAATTATTTTACTGGGGAAAAAAGGATCAATATGTTTATTATATTTTGGCAAAGGCTCTTAGGATTAACTTTCTTATTCTTCATAAAAAATGTACAATATTATGATAATGTGGCTATTAGAGAGTAAAATAAAACAACTGAGAATACAATCCATATTTTTACAATTATTAGCCATAATGCTAAGTGAAATAAATCAGATACAGAAGGCTAAATATTGCATGGTTTCTCTTACATGAGATACTCAAAGTATAAATAATTTAGAGAGTAAAACAAATGATAGATGTAGGAAATGGGGAAATACACTCTGTGGAGATGGGAAGGAATGTAGAATGGGATGGAGATGAGAGGGAGGGGAAGGGAAGGGGACTGTAAAAAGGATCAAGATGTGATACATATGTCCATATCCTCCATAACGAAGGCATTTAGTATACATAACAAATGTATTTATTATTATATAATATATAGCAATTTTATACTATTTTAAAATGAAAAGGATGGGCTGGGGATTTATTGTCAGTGGTTCTGCTCCCTGCCCTGCTGGTGCAAGGTCCTGAGTTCAATCCCTGGTACCAAAAAAAAGATATCTGTGTAGGACATCATGAAGTGCTTATTAAGTCAAATGAAACTGTTATATTTTCAAAGAAATATATTTTCAAGGAATATATTCTCAAGTCTCATGTAGTAGACTGAAGGGAAGAAAAGAGAATAAAAAAATGAAGAAAAGTTTCTTTCAAGAAGTAAGTATGAACTTGGCAGAAAAATACATGAGTCTAAACTGAGCTCTACTCCTTACTAGTTATGTGACTTGGGTCACATCTTTGATTGTTATATGACTAACAGAAATTAAGACACAAATAAGGTATGAATAGTATGAGGTGCCTCATATAAGTGAAATTCCATTAATCTAGGACATTTTCATTCAGTTCTTCAAAATAAGGAACTTTTATTTCCCTACCATTAAGGAGACATCTTTTGTGTTAAATATTTAGTTATTTTAGATGCCCTTCTCTAATTGATGTAATCAACAAATACCCCATGCTTCATTTGATCACAGAGAAAAGTAAGTCCTTGTAGTCGATTTAGAGTTCCATATCCCCACTTGGTTATCTGAATCTTAATGATTGGCTGGATATTAGCAGAGTCAAAAAATCCATATATTGATTGAAATCATTGACAAACCAAGATAGTGATTTATTGAGAAGATCTGTGTAATTTTAAGAAATGTTGTATCCTCTTCAATAGGTTTATTTTTGAAAAATGTTCTTTTTTCTATCAGATTCTGGAGAAAATCAATGCCTGCTGTCAGATCAAGTGACCAAGCACTCTATGGATTGGATGTATGACAAGATGTCCATCAAAAAGTGATTGTTAAATTAAGACTATGCAGTGGAAATTTTAGTGTTGCTTTCAGAATTACAAGGTTAAGTGGTATGTATGGGATCAAGATTTTATGGGCTCTGACGAAGAAAGGCATTAGATTTATATTAATTTTTTTATCTAGGTAAACTCTTTAGCCAGATAGTAGAAGGCTTGAAATTAATATTTTGGAGCAGAAATTTTTGAAAGTGTTACAGGAGTTAACACTTTGAAACAAACACAAAATAAAAAATTTTATAGTCTCTATATATTTATGAATATATATATAGGCTATAAAAATTTATATAGGCTATATATATTTACCAAAAAAAATCACCTCTATAAGGAGTTTCAAATCAAGTGGGCAGGAATACCTATACTGACAACATCCTCTGTCTTCCTTTTCATTTTTCTTTCTTTGAACCTGGTTTTACTCAATGATCAATAAACCATGAGATTTGGAAGATCTCCTTTCTTAAAAAGAGCCTACAGTTTCTTATGTTATGATCTCCAATTGTATTGCACTATAGTCTGATAATATACAGGGCATAACTTGGATTCTTTTACATTTACTTAGATATGTCCTATGAGCTAGCATGTGATCTATTTTGGAGAATGATCTGTGTGCAGCTGAAAATAATGTGTATTCTGATTTTGTGGGGTGAAACACTCTGTAAGCATCTATTAAGTCCATTTGTTCAATAGCTTGGTTCAGTTCTAGAATTTCATTGTTAATTTTTTTTCTAGTTGATCTGTCTATTTGTGATAGAGGGGTGTTGATGTCCCCCACTACAACTGTATTAGTGCTTATTTGGTTTTTCATGTCCAATAATATTTGTTTTGTATAGTTGGTGGCATTCGTATTTGGTGCATATATATTTAGGATTGTCATCTCTTCCTCTTGGCTTGTTCCCTTCACAAGGATGTAGTGACCATCTTTGTCTCTCTTAATTAGTTTTGGTTTGAAATCACTTTGTCTGAAAATAAGATTGCTACCCCTGCTTTTTTCTGGGTTCCTGTCTCGTGGAGAACTGTTTTCCATCCTTTTACTTTCAGTCTATGGATTTCCTTTTGAGTTAGGTGTATTTCTTGTATACAGCATGTTGGTGGGTTTTGCTTCTTAATCCATTCTGCCAGTCTATTTCTTTTGATTGGTGAATTGAGGCCATTAACATTGATAGTTATAATTGAGAGATATTGACTCATCCCTGTCATGATGTTTTATTGTTGTTGGCTCTTTTATTTCTTATTCCCCCCCCCCCCCCCTTATGCTTTAGTGTCTTACCTTGTGTGTTGCCTTCTCTCTGCTGGGCCTCAAGGAGTTGTGACCTTCATTGTCTTTTTCTAGGATATTGCGTAAAATTGTTTGGAGTGCTGGTTTGGTGCTCATGAAGTTTCTCAGGTGTTCTTTGTTATGAAAGTATCTAATTTCCCCATTGATCTTGAAAGATAATTTTGCCGGATACAAAAGCCTAGGTTGGAAGTTATTTTCTTTTAGGGCTTGAAATACTTCACTTCAGGCTCTCCTTGATTTGAGGGTTTGTGTTGAGAAATCTGCCATGATTCTGACTGGCTTTCCTTTGTATGTGATTTGTTTCTTTTCTCTAACTGCCTGTAGAATTTTGTTCTTCTGTTGGGTTTCTGGGATTTTGACTATTATATGTCTAGGTGTAGATTTTTTTTGGTCACGGCTGGTTGGATTTCTATATGCCTCACTTATCTGTATGTACAATTCTCTACTTTTGTCTAGGAAGTTTTCTACTATTACTTCTGTGAACAGTTTTTTTTTATGTCAATTGTACTTTCTCCTGTTTTTTCATGGACTCCTGTGAGTCTTATGTTATTCTTCTTTGCATCATCTAGCAGCTGTTGGATTGATTTCTCATGGTCCCTTACTATCTTTAAGAAATCTCTGTTTTCACGGTCCTTAACTGCAATCCTGTCTTCTATATCTGATATTCTGTCTTTAGATTCTCTTAGTCTGCTCTGCATGCTTTCAATGGAGTTTTTAATCTCTTGAATATCTGTTTTAACCTGTTTCATGGATTCCATTTCTTTCTCATGTTGGGCAATCATGTTTTCCATTTCTTTCTTATGCTGGGCATTCATGCCTTCCAGCATGTTTCTGATCTCATCTATTTTCTTATCTGTTTCTGCTCTAGAGCTTCTAATCATGTCTTTCCCAAAGAATTAAAAGAATCATACCACAGTGATATATGTGCACCTATGTTTATAGCAGCACAGTTTGTAATAGCTAAACCTTGGAAACAGCCCAAGTGCCCATTGACTGGAAACTGGATAAAGAAGATGTGTTTTTTTTATAAAATGGAGTATGACTTAGTGATAAAGAATGAGAAACTAGAGACATTTATAGCTAAATGGATGCATATTGAGGCCATACTCTTAAGTGAAATAAATAGCACACACATGTGTAAATACCGAATAGTTTCTCTAGTGTGAGAATGTGAAAGTATAAATAAGGATGAAAATAATTAAAATGAATAATTGATAATTTGAAATAAGAAAAGGTGCAAGGGTTAGGGGATGGTGGGGGGAAGGGGAAAGGGAAGAAGTGAATGGAAAAATTATGAGAAAAAAAATGGAATCAAACTCTGTGTAAATAGGGAAAGGTGGAGGGGGTGAAGGGTGCACAGGTAATGGGAGAAAAAATAAAAACTAAGATACATCATGTTCTGGTACAAACACCCAGTGATAAATGTAAATATATTTTATACCTAAAATGTACCAATAAATATATATAAATATATAAAAAGAGCCTGCAATTCCAACAAATTATTACCAGTATTGAGAACCCAGTCCATCAGAAAATATGAGCTCCTGATTTGGTTTGTACAGGTGGGGACTAGTCAGTTTTTTAGTGGTGGTTTAATTATACAGGAAAGTCTTTGTCCTGAAACTTTTATTATCACCATTTATTGTGCAAGATTTGGATTAGATTTACCTTCTTGTCATCTTTCTGGTATTTTACAAATTGTGGACTTCTGAGTCTTCACTTTTGACCTCACATATATGTAAACATCTCAAATCTTCCATTTCATAAACTATTGTTTTCAACTCAAACATAAACTCTTGGCTGATAGGACATTTTTCTTACCTATGGCTTAATTTATGTCTGATAAGTATATACATACATTATCATGCTTCGATTCTGCTCTACAAAAATCTTAAACCCACTGTATAGATATACTGCAGAAAAGAGCAAATTTTTTAAGTCATTCATGGTACTATATAACCAGAAATTAAGTGTTATATCAGTAGAATAACAAAAGAATGGAATTATTTTATTTTATTTTATTTTTTTGGTACCGGGGATCAGTCAGGACCTTGCATTTGTGAGGCAGGTGGCTGCACCACTGAGCTAAATCCCTGGCCTGAATAATTTGATTTTTGTTCTTACATTTGTTGTCATAGGCAATGGAATCTTTATGTTCACTTGATTTTGTCAATATTTGTCATACTAATGACAAATTATACACATTATAAAGAATACTTCACCATAGAAATTGGCTCTCAAATGCAAGTTGCATAAGACACCTGCCTACTTGTTCTTTTAACTCTGTTTCATGACTTAAAGATGTAATGTAATTTGTCATGTGCTGATTTCCCAAACATTCCTGTCCTTGAATGTCACTTTCTAAATGATGATTAAAGAAACAAACACAGTTCTATACAGCCAAAAGATTTGAGAAAGTGGTTTTTGGTCACATTACTGCAAAGTGAAATAGCTTCAGGACAATGAATATTACTTGGCAATGAAGTCAATCTTGAACACAATATCTCAAAAGTCAGCTATTTCCTTTCAATCAATGTCTTTCTCCATATATCTCCTTTGTGGTGTATCATTTACAGACTTATTTTAGGAGATTAAGGTAGTTTGGGCATAGCTTTTCTTTGTGGGAGAAATTATTTTTAGAAATGAACATGTTTCTATAATAACCTCAAAAATATGATATATATCTTATAAGGTCATATTTATATATGAACTTTGGGGTTTCTACCTTATTTCTGATAGATTTCAATGTACAATTCTATAGAATTACAAAGTCAGAAGTGACTTTAAATCTCACAGATTTCTGTGACCAGGTTGCTACTTTAACTTTTATACCATTTACATGAAATAATGTTTTCTATTGCAAAATTTTAGTAGGCTTGCTTAGGCAGTCTCTTCCATTTTAGAATGCTTCAGTATTAGAATGTTAGAAAATTAAACTTTTAACTATATATATATATATACATCTATAGTGAATATATATATATATATATATATATATAGTGAAAGAAGTGAATACTTGCTTCTTGCTCTCTTTTCATTTTTATTTCTCCTTTTGGATATTTTATCATATCTTATTCCTGAAACTACAGATAACCATGTTAAAGAGAATGATTCATGCTATAATGCACAATTTTATATCTGGATGTTTGGTGTTTTGTGGACCAAGCTTCCAACTAGCAGACAGGATTCTTCACTGTTTCTTACTTCATGAGTGCTGTCTCATGTACTCTTAATGTGAATATTCTCCTTTCTCTCAGTTCTCTTCTTAAAAATATTATCTAATATCAATATTCAGCAGAGAGGAGATTAGGGATTTATATCTTTTTTCTATTGTGTCTCTTCTAAAAATAGGTTTTAGAAGAGTCATATTTTGTAACACAAATTCAGTGTGGAGGAGAATCCAAGTAGACTTCACCTAGGAAAACTGCACTCACATGCTCCATTTAAAATGGGGGCACATTTAGAAGGAATGTGTCAGGGGGATCTAGAGCAGGAAGAGGCAGGTTCTTATTGAATGTAGGTTAATTGGGATTTTTAAAGGTGCTTCCTCATGACATAGACATGAATATGTATTCAAAATCATACGACTATGAATATGAATAGAAATTGTGATTATGATAAAGTTTAGATTTGTCAAGTTTAGATTTATCTTTTTGTCTTTTTAATCAAATGATCACCACTCTCAAAAACTGTACAAGAAGGGCATTTTCTTTTGTAATCATTTTACCACCATCAAAATTATGGTATTTGCATTGATATATTCCTTTCATTTAATCATCACATTCATACACTGCACCAGTAATGCACCATATAACAAATGGATCCAGTGATAAATTACATATCACAGTTAGTGCTCATATTACAGTCTAGATGTATTCTTAGTTTCTTCCTGACTTTCTTCTTTTGGGCACTTATAAATTTACTGTAGAATATCTCTTGGTTTGAGTTTGTCTGCTGTTCTTTTGTGATTATATTCAAGTTACACATCTCTGACAGGAATAATTATAGAACTACTGTGCTTCTCTCTGCATCTTATCTGGTTGGTGGAAGACAACTTTCATTTGTTCCATTATGTATGATGTTCCATTTAATTACCTGATTAAGAAACCATAAACTACTGTTTCCCCTTTGCAAGGGATATATATTTTGTGAGTTACTTTGAATCTATGCAAATATTCCATGTATTTGAAATTTGATTAATATTTAATTGATTAGTTTCAAGTTGATTTACAATTTCCATTTTATTCAGTGGATTTTTATGTTACTTTTCACATTTATTTCTACATTTGAATTATTTCTAATGTGACCAGGTGCACCTTGTATTTTCTGTACCTCAGACACAAAATTAACCATTTCTGTAAGGTCTCCCTTGTTCATTTTCATTTAGAATTGTATTTAGAAACCATTACTTAGAACTGGTTTTTGATGAGGCTTTGCAATTCATAATCTTCTCAGTGATGAGTTAAGGGATAGATGCATACATATACACAATTGAAAACACACATACAAACATACATTATATATAGATGTGTGATATAAATGGTATAAAACACAGACACATGCACATAACCTATACAACTTTATATTTATTCTTCTCTATGTAACAAAAAACGCTGAAAGCACACTGTCTCCAATTTTAATCAAACTATACAAAGGTCAGTTTATTTTCTTTCCTTTCTTATTTGTAACTCTATTCTCCATTAGTGACAAATCTGATTTCCATTATACTTAGAACATCATTAATTTTAGTAATGCTACTGCATGCCTCAATTCCCACTGCTACACCTGCCCCAAATTGATACCCTCTGCACCCACAAGTGCTTGACAGTCCACACTGGGCCTTCCCATGCAAACATTCACCTTATCCTATGTGGACTCCAAAACCTGCAGTGGGCTACACTCTCTGTGCAGAAGCTGTCTCTTCTCTGTCTGGCTGTGACATTCTGTGGCAATGTCTGTATATGCCTCCTCAGAATGTTCAGGCTCTGAAAACTGCATGAGTTAATCTCCTCCTGGAAATCATCTTTCTCTGACCCTACTTGAGCTCTAACATTTTAGTGGCCTGGCTCATCATCACCCCACCACATGGATGTGTCCTTGATCAATCATTGATACACCATGTCAACTAGTTCTGTGGGGGAGCCATACTCATTCTGGATGGACTTTGATTCCTGAGGCAAGGCTGGCTCCTACTCCTAGTTGCATACACTACTTACCTGCTTGGATGATGATTTCCCACAGTAGGATAATCCTGCATGAATATCCTCCTCTTTCTTCCTATACTCTAGCATCTTTTTCCAGTTTCACCCTTGCTACAGGTGCCTTTCTCACACCACTCAATATTTGACTTCCACTCCATGGATTGAACTCTTACAGTCTTCCCTTTTCCTCATGGCTCCCTCTACTCAATTGGACGCACATCCTCTGCTATGCTGCACTTAAGGTCGATGCCTTCTTTTCCCTGCTCAGAATTTGACACCTAGAGCCAGGAATCCTGCCTATATCACTGGAACTGTTACATAAAACCCTGGGTCATGGTGCCTTCTACCCCGATTGTTATTTCTGCAATGCCTACCATTCTCTGCCTACCAAATGGCTTTTTACCTAAATTTTTCAGGAAGGGAAGGAAAGAGAAAAAGAAAAAGCTATAAGAGGTTTCTTATTTAGTAGGATTTACTTGTACATAGAGCTGATTCCATTTCTGAATATAGAATTTATTCTGCACTTTATTCTACTCAATTCTCTTTCATTCCCAATAGGTCTGAAAAAATGAATGATTTTGAAACTTTGCAAAACCTAATAGGAGGTGTATCTTAGTAGGAGGAGTTGGAGTCTTTTTGAAATATATCAGCTATGCCTATATTCTGAAAACACATTGGGCAGTGTATTTACTCAAAAATACTTCATCCAGGTATATTGTTAATATAATGGCAAGTACACAGGAAGATTGAATGTTAAATGATTAAATATTTTAAGGCAATGCATAGACATAATCATTGGGAATATTGCATTGAATCACTTGATTTAAAGAGAGGATTTCATGATGGGGAAATCATGTTTTTTTTTTCTGTGTAACACTTTTTATCTGTTCTAATGAAACTGTTTCACATATAAATGTGTTATCTTGACAATCTACAAAATACCTATGAGTAAGATTGACTTAATCTTCAAAATTCATGGTAGCCATATATCTTAATCTGTGTACACTTTATATGGTTGTTTTCTTTTACATAAAACCAAGCAAGAAATGACTATGATTTTGCAATATCATAACTTGTAAGGATTTGACTTTTACCCATTCACAAGGTGACAGTAGAGGAATGACTGTTCTCATTTACATTCAAGGAGTGGCTGAAAAATACAGTGAATGTTTCAATTAAGGAAATATCAGAGTAAAAGACACTTTTCCATTAAACTGACTCAAAATACTCCCCCTCACTTCAAACACGCTTATTCTAATGTCCTTCTCACTTTCTGAGCAGGTTCAGAAGTCCTCTTTCATGGGTGACTTTCGTTGCACTGTAGTGGCTGCCTTGATATCCTGTACTGATTCAAAATGTTTACATTTTATGGTCATTTTTTCTCTGTGGAAGATCCAGAAGTTGCTCAGTGCCAGAACCAGTGAATAAAACAAATAAGGACATACTGTAATAGTTTCTTTGGCTTTTCTGATCAGTTTTGTCTTAAAGTCCATTTTGTCTGAAAATAGCACAGCTCTTCCTGCTTGCTTTTAGGCTCCCATTATACAGTTTGGTCTTTTAGCCTTTCATTCCAGTCTGTTTATTTCTTTGTATATGAGTTGTGTCTCTTTCAAGCAATATACAATTAAACTCATCCAGTCTGCCAGTCTGTATCTTTTGATTGAGGAGTTAAGACCGTTTATATTGAGTGTTATTATTGACAGGTATTTATTGATTGTGGTGATTGTATTATTTTTTCAGTGCAGATTCCTTTAGATTTTTTCTTTTGTTTATGTACTCTACTCTTACCCATTAAACAGTAACTCCTTATCCCTCCTACTCTGAATCATTGTCAATCACCTGTCTACTCTTTCTGTGAATTAGACTACTGTGGGAAACTGAACTCAATGCAGTTATACCATGGTTGTCCACTTGTGTATGGCTTACTTAACTTAGTGTAATGATTTCAAGGTTCGTTGCTTTCACTTTTTGGGTATTGTGAATAATGGATATTGTGAATTTGAAACTTTGTATATAGATTTCTTTTTGAATTCTTGCTTTTAATTCTTGTTCTATTAACTTTTTGAGCCTGCATTTTATGTACAATATATATACAGCACTCCTCCCCCTACCCTGTCATCTCAGTTTATCTTTCCTTATCACTGCTGTGGTCTTTTATCTCATTCCTCCCTTGTGACAATGAAGACATGTTTCTATTCAAACTGAGCAGTTTGATCTGAAGATCTAAATTTTTGCTCTCAGAATTGGTTAAAATGTAGCCATTATTTGGCATCAAACTAGCAGAGAACTAATGTTTGATGACCTCTTAGGTGAAGGAAAACTTTATGGTCAACTTTAAACCCTGTGTAAACTAAAATAATAATGTTCACTCATATACAGTTGTTCATACAGATGTGCTCCTCACATACACTCTAAAATTTAAAAAGACAAAATTTAAGTTTTTATAAGAGATTTTACATACAAGAAAAGAAAAGACTATATGGGGATACTTGTGATTGTGTGAGAGGGAAAATGAGGGAAGAAAATTCAGGGAAGGATGTTAAGTGGATAAAGAAAGAGGATACAGGGAGACTGAGTTCAACTTATGAATTAAAAGAAACATTGGGCTGGGGATTTAGCTCAGTGGTTCCAGCGCCTGCCTCGCAAGCATAAGGTCCCAAGTTAGATCTCCAGTACCAAAAATAAATAAATAAATAAACATTAATTTTAGAAATTCTATGAAACAGCTCTAGGGGATAGGGAACTTAAAGTGAGCTATTAAGATGCTGTAGTATTTAGATGAATCTTAATAGTTCATGTATTAAAGAGAAGAAGAAATACACAGGGAGAGACCATAAAAAACAGAACTAAGAAAGAGAAAATATATATATATGTATATATATGTATACATATATATATACATATACATATATATATATATACATATTGAGAAGGAGACATGAGAAGGTATGGGGGGAAATAACGAAGAAAGGAAAGGCTGAGATTGTACATGGGAGGTGAGAAGAGAAATAGAGAGATTGTATCCAACTGTTGAATAATGCTCAAGTAACACACACACACACACACACACACACACAGGTGCACATGCATGCCCATCCACACACAAGTACATGCCTGCCACTCAAAAAATGAAAGGAGAAAGAAAACAGAGAACACACATGCACAAAACAACAAACCAAAAACAAAATTTTAAAGGGCACTGTAGTTGGGAGCCGCTGGTATTCTCAGCATGTTGGGTCGTCAGACTCCTCCCCAACAGGTAGCAATTTCTGCCTCCTGGTTGAGATTTTGCCACTGACTCTGCTGTTTGCTTCACCTACTTCATCTGTCTTAGCTTCTTGTGATCTCTATTTGCAATTATGTCCTGGTTCTGCCCACTCTTTCTTTGGCCAACAACTGCAGTGGTCCCCTGTGGTCAGGGAGGAGTTAGTAAATCCACTCCTATGAGCTTTTTTCTGTTTTTCACTCCCAGATCAAATCAATACTCAAGCATGCTAGGTTTCAGTCTGACCTAGGATTTTAGTGATTTGTGGAGGCCAGCAGAAAATAGCCTCCTTAAAGCGGTGATCTGGGTTGTTTTCTCTACCCACACTGATCCCATGCTCCAGTTGCTCAACTTTACAGAGTTTTTTTCCAGCCTGGGAATTCAGTGGTGTTTACAGCTCAGAGAACAGAGCCTGTCTGCCTGGAATTCAGTAGTGATCAGGGTGGGGAGTGGGGGGTGTCAGGAGCAAGCTCACGTAAGCAGAGTTGAGCAACATTTGAGGGGTGGTGGGAGGATTTCTACTCTGACACCGTTCCAGTCTCTTCTCTCCACTGGGGAGAAGTCCCTGCTAGTCCCTGTTATGCTCACTATCTCATAGGTGGCTTCAGGCTTGCTTTTGGTCTCTTACCAGGACCTGCCCTTTGTTCCTCTCTGTCCCTATGGAACCACTGGTCCTAACCCAGTTACTGCTCTCTTTGTATTTCTCTAGCTTGTGCTTTCCTTAGTCCCCTGGTCTAAGGAGGCCCACTAGAGGATATCTTTGTTCCCTAGCTTCATCTCCCAGTGGGTGGAGAGTTAGGACAGGTGGGCACTGGACAGGACCCTCTATGGTGGGCTCCTATGAGCAGCCTGAATCTCCTGCTGCACTCAGATACTTCTCTCAAGGGGATTTGACCTTTTCCCAAGATCATGTGTTCTCCAGACCTTGACAGTGTAAGCAGTGTAGAGATCAAGAAATGTTCTTGCTTTTTATTCTAGACACTCTTCCTACTGAATTTCATCTGATAGATTCTCCTTCAAGGTGCCTTTTATGGCTGGGATTTTGTTTGTCCATATATGCAAGTACCTGTGGATCTTGGTGAGAGTCTTCAGAGAAGCTTTAAACATTGCTTTCTTTATCTCACCATTGTGTTCTCTTTTAATATGTTGCACCAGTTAGCTTTCCTTTTGCTGAGACACAATACCAAACACATGCAACTAAATTGAAGAGAGGTTTAATTCTTCACAGTTTCAGACTATGATCAGATGGCTCCATGCCAGAAACATTATGGCAGAAGGACATGGAAAATCATAGCAGTTCAGTTCATGTGCCTTTCAGAAGGAAGGCAGTGCCAGAAGGAAAAGGAAAAGGTACTGAGCATAGACCTCTAGGCCTCCATGACCCACCCAGACACACCTAGAAAAGTGTGTTCCATGAATCCTGAGGCAGGTCCCAAAGCCAATCAAGTTGACACTCCACCATCACTGCCACACTTTTAAACTTAGTTTTATCAAGGTCAGTAAATATAATCTATGTGACAGCATTCTTTTTGAAACTTGTTGAGACTTACCTTCTCACATGTATATTGACAATTTGAAAACCTTCTGCTTAGATTTAAGAAGAATATGTTTTTTACTTTTATGGTATAATGTTTTATGTATGTCCATTTGATAAAGCTTGTTTAGAGCAATATTCCAAATATGTAACATTACCAGTGGAAGTGATATCAAAGCATTTATAAACATGATGTCATGTATGACTAAACAAAATACATGCAGGCTGTAAAGTTTGCAGCTTTAATGGTATGCACTAGTAGATCTCACCTTTGGTAAATAATATAATATCTCCTTGGTCTTTTAAGAAAGATATTGAAACTTTCACCATTATGACTAGATTTACAGTAAGTTTTTCAATTATAAGGATATATATTGTTTTATATATATATATATATATATATAGAGAATTGTGAAAATTTCCCACAGAGTTGAGTTTTTAATCTCATGAATGAATGAATGACTCTTTATCCTCAAGTTGGTTAGCACAATGGTCTTCACAGAGGTATCTCAGGGAAGCAAGAGAGACAGAATGCAAACTGTAAGATCTTTGATTCATGGCCTAAAAATAGTGCAATGTCATCAGCTGTAAATCACAAGGTTAGCCACACTGAGCAGAGTAACAGACTATCTCTTGAAGGGGAGAACTAGAGAGGATCTGAGACATTCTTAATCTACCACAGACCACTTCTAATTATTGTAATTACTCATATGTTTAGATGTATATTTTTCACCATAATATTTTGAGCTTTATACACACTCTGCATAATTTTTCTTATTTCTTGAATTTTTGGAAATAATTCAGTTTATTTTGTATATGATAAATGCAATAAATGAAATTCTTAGAGCTTATAATATTTTTTAAAAAATCTGCTGATTCTTATGTTTATTATTTTCTTGTAGCTTTAGTAGATTTGGAAATTAGCTTTGGCTTGGTTGTATTTGATCCATGGTACTCCAGATGCAGGAATGAAAGCAAAGATACTTTTCTTCAGAGAGATTTGTATTCACTTCAGCCAGGTTCTGAGTTGTAGCTATAAAACCCATAAAGCTCTTTATTTTAATGCTAAGATTCAATGTTTGTATTCTCTCAAAATTCATATTTTGGAACTCTAATCCCCAGTGTGATGATGTTTGGAGATGGCATTTTTGGGAAGTAGTTAAATTATAAGAGTAAAGTTCTTGTCATAGAGTTAGTGCCCTTATAAGAGATGCAAGGGAGAGAATTTTTCTCTTGACTATATAAAGAAAGAGAGAAGAGCTTGTCTGAATTCCAGGAAGAGTCCTCACCAAATACCAGATCATCTGGCACTTTAGAGCTTGTCCTGCTCTGTCTCCAGAATTATAAGATATAAAAATTTGTTGATTAAGGCCCCTACCATCTATAGGGTTTTTGTTAAAATTGACAGTACTTATCAAGACATTTAATGTATATAATTATATATGCCTCTGAATCAAATCATGGCTGGTTTATACAGTTACATTTTCTTATGCTCAAATAATTTTGCTCTATATTTTATTAATATTGCTATATTATTGCTATTACCTAATGCAAATCATAGCTGAGACATGTTATATATTGAAAGTGTAGAATGTTGATCAAATGTGTTTATTAAGACAAAATTACAAGAGAAAAATCAAAGGTAACAGAAAATTTAAATATTATTTAAAGACACCACACGAAATGGTTTGGAAAAATATTTTAATCAATAGTATAAAGACAATATACACAATAAAATAATTAGGAAAGATAAAAAATTCATTATGGCCCCCAAAATTTATAGTATGTTCAAATGGGAAAAAAATGAGAAAAACAAATAGCATATTGAACTATAAAATATAGCAATTAAATGACAAAAAAACAAACAAGAATATGTTTCTAGTTATTTTAAAATTTTAACAGAGAAAAATTCTCAAGATCTATGAATACAAATATCAAACAAATCAGCACAACTTCTGATGACTATGATGAAGATTTATTTATTTATTAATTTTGGTGCTGATGACTGAATCCAGAACTTTATGCATATCACGGGTATGCTTTACCATTGCTGTGCCTCCAGGTGCTGAATGATGACCATTTTTATATGTCAACTTGACTGGAACATAAAATTCCCAGATATCTGTTTATCATTATTTTTGAATGTCTCTGTGAGTGTTTCTAGAAGATAGTAGCATTTGAATTGATGGACTGAATAAAGCAGATAGCATTCCTCAATATAACTGGCATCATGCAATCCACTGAAAGTCTAAAAAGGATAAAATGTGGAGAAATGCTGGATTTACCCTTTGCCTGCTGGACTGCTTGAGCTATGACATCATTCTTCTCTTTTCCTCAGCATTCCTGGCAGCAGGTGCCAGATTGTTAGACATGGCCTTTATAATCACGTGGGCCAATATTTTATATCTCTGAAAACACTATCTCCCTCTATCTCTATTTCTACCTTTACGTTTCTCTCTATTTTGATAATCTCTATTTCTATATCCTTCTATATCTATATCATTCATATCTGTACCATTTATGTCTATATCGCTATCCTATTGGTTCTGTTTCTTTGGAGAAAATATGCCTTTTTTGTTAATAGTGTCCTAAGAGATAAAGACTAGGAAAACATAAGTTAACATCAGTTAACAGAAGGTAACTGTAACATTTAAAATATGCATTACCAAATTTCTTTAGAAAACAAAAGCTTAATATAGTTAGAATTCATTCTGACTGATATTTTTTTCATTATAAGCCATTCTCCACATTCCTGTTAGAATTACAGTTCTAGAATATTAAACTAAACATCCTACTCATATTGACTATATAGCAAGAAACAAATTGCTTAGCATGGCATTCACAGCTGGTCAGAGCAGAATTGCACTTTCTCATGTTTTTCATTTCTGTGTTATGTATAACTATGCAGGAACCTTACACTTCTCTTATTTCCCTCAGTGCATGCACATGTCACTGCTTGTGACTTTGTGCACCTCCCGTTAATTCACCTTTCCCCTATTTCCTTGGTGAAGGTCAGCTCATCATTCTTCCAATATACATCTTAATTAATGTCTTCTCTATGGAGAGTTCTTCTATAGCACTCCTGTGTAAGTTGTCCCTTTTGATTCTTCTCACAGCTCTTTATATTGAACGTTATAAGTTTATAGTTTTATTACTCATCTTTGGATTCTCAGAACCCATAAAGCCACTGGATACATTGGAAGTTGAATGAAAAAATGAAGAGTGAAGAGAACCTATATATTTTCAAACTTCAGAAATTGGAGATAATAAATGCAGTTGTCTACGAAATAAATATTAAGCATAATTTGCCAAGAGTGAATATCTTCTGAATGCCACCAGGAGAAGGGGAGTTAATAACATTGAATGAATGCTGGTGTGCATATTTCCTCCAGTAGTGCATCTATTTCCAATTAAAACATCATTAAGATGTAGTTTATGTTCTACAGGGTAGTTTAGTGTATACTTCCTATACAAAGGAATAGCAAATACTAATTGAAACAGTGAAGCACAATCTAGCTGAGGGAAAATGTTTAGATTAGAAAGAGAACTACAGGATCCCTCTGCCATTTCTTGTCACCAAACAGAGAGAATCAGTGTTTTCTGGTTTATTGGAGAAAGTGGAAACGTTTAATGACAAAATAATAAAATTGTAATAATATAAATAAATTTTAAATGCATAGACATAAATAAGGGGTTTGTATCATTTTTGAGAGTTGCAATCCCAAAGTAACCTGTTGAATACTATTACATTATAGGGTAGAATATTAGAGGAAGCATGGACCAGGCATTTGATCTTAGAAGGAAAAGGGAAATTGTGAGGAGATCAGTAAATTGAACTGCATTAGCCACACTAATGAATATTTATTATTATTTTCCTCATTAGGAGTTAGTACTGTACATGTTTCTAATTAAACAGTCTAATACATCCTGGTGAATTCACAAGTTTCTAAAGAGTTCTACCTTTTGAATTAAGAAGTCTTCCCTAACTGATGTCCTTAGGCAAATTTGCATGCTGTGCAATTCTTGTTTTTCCATATCAGTGAGCATATCTAAATTCAGCCAATTCTAATGAAGTCATTAAAGTATGTATGAAACTAATAAAAGAATATATAAGGTCACTGGTGAGACAGAGCATATTTATTTCACCCTCCTTTATCAATAATTCAGTTGCTATTCTCTATACTTGGAGATAGAAAATTCCCTTGGAAGAGCCTTTCTTAAGGGAGGAGCTCTCCTGGTTTAAAGAAAGGTATAGAATAAGCTTTTGTACCTGTAGATCAGCTCCCCTTTCCTAAGAAGACTTATAGTTCAGAAACTTGAAAGTGGACAAGACACATTTGCAAAATAAATAAAGACTTTTTGGAATACACAGGAATAATTCCATGTGTACTGCAAATATTTTAAAATTATCTATGAAATATGATGCATTGGCATTTTGGTCCAAACTGGGCCATGCTACTGATGTCCCAAGTAGCCAAATCAGCTCCTACCTTTTCATGCATTTCATGAGTATTTAAAAACTTTTTCATTGGTATTACACACAAAACTTACAAGTGATAATTTCATAAATATAAATTGCAAAGTATAATCTGAAAGTGTATAAATAAACTTGTACCCTCTTACATTAAATCTACTGATCTTCTTTGCATTAAGGATAGTCTTTTACCCATGTAAAAACTTTTATTATCATTTTAATATCATTTGAAATACATGAATTCAATAAATTATGCATACATTCCTAATGTTGACTTTGAGGTATGAACCATATTTCAAAAACCATATACTATAGAATATATTCCTCTTCTAAATATGATACTATGTTAACAACAATATATTAATAATAATAGCTGTTAATAATTAAATCAGGCATTAAAATCATTTAGCTTAGTGGTGCCACTGCCTGCCTCGCAAACACAAGGTCCCAAGTTCTATCCCTGGTACCAAAAAAAAAAATAAAAAATCAATATAAGAACTAAAATATTAGTGATAATGAAGAAAAATATTTCCATAAATAGCTGAAATATCAAATATAAAATTATAAATTTTAGAAAAGAAGATGAAATGAATATATGTAATATAAACTTTTTGTGCTAGACATCATTAAGTACTAAAAAATAAACAAAAACAAAAACTTTGATTGTATGAGTAGGCATTTATTCTTAGAAGGTGGGAAAAAATTAGTTTAGAAAATTAAAAGAGCTTAGTAGCATGCCGAGTATGAAGTAAACTTTGAATACATATTTTTGCATATTCAAATAAATGGATGACAAAATTGTATAGTAGGTTACACATGAGTAGGATTTTTTACAAACTGTTCTGTAGAAGACACAGAAAACTGTATTAAGTAAGAATCTCGCCCCAACCCATTCTTATTGCATAGATAGACATATTCTAACTTCTTTAGTTATCGTTGCTTTATTTTTCAATGTTGGCACAAAAGTAATAAAACGTCTTCTATTAATAACCTAAAAAGCTGTACTTTCTAGTTGCCTTGATCTTTATGATTTGCTTATTTCTTGTGATGTAAAAAGTAAAATTTAGTTAGTGTTAAATGCAGACATGAAGTAAGGTACACTTTGATTGCACTTTCAGACTTTATTCATGGTAGACTAGGCAAGACCAGTAGCTTTCAATTAGTTCTTAGTGAAATAACCTATTGAACAAAGTTCTTGAGAATTTTGTAGTTTTCAAGTACTTGGATAATAGCAGCACTGCAAAACTAGAACAGAGGGTTTGAAGAATTGAAGATTTATAGCATCATGTTTCCTAACGTGTTTTAGATACTTATTTTGCTATTTGAGAATTAGAATCCATGAAGTGAAATTTTACTGCTATAGCACCTACATTGTGCCAAATAAAATAATGATGCTGTGAGGTATCTCATAATATACACAGAACACAATGCCTAACTCCATTTTAATGGGATTGAACTGTGTCCTTCTCCCTCATATGCTAACTCTCAATACCTCAGAAAGTGATTTTGTGTGGAGATAAGATCTTTATAGAGGTAATAAGGTTAAAATTAAGTCATGAGAGTAGATTCAAATCCAGTATGACTGATATTCTCATAAAATGGGAGAGAATTGCTGCAATGACAAAGGCTGATACTGGGGAAGTAGCCTCCACTCCAGAGATGACCAGAAACTAAGCAGCTATGAGGGCATGGAACAGATGTTTTCTCAAAGATCTCAGGAGCAGTCAACTCTGATGACTCTGATGATATGTTGATCTCAGATTTCTAGACTTTGACACAATGTATTTTTATTGTTCTAATTCACCCAAATTGTGATATATTATTACCGAGGCCTTAGCAAACCAATGCACGAAGAAATCTAGTCTTCAACATAAATATATATATATGTTGAAAAAATTCAGAATATATACATACATATATATATAGTATTCTTGATTAGCAGATGGAAATCTCATGTAGGGCTGAAATCATTTCTGATTGGGAGCATTCAGTGATTTTGACATGAATGTTGGCATAATAGAATTAGTATTTTGGAGGTTATGGATAATTAAACTTGTTGGTAATGATAACTTTTATTGAGGTTCATAGATAAATGTGTCAGATAAAGAAGTACATGTTATAGGATGATATAATTGCTGTGAAATACATTGAAAAAATGTCAGGATTTTGCCTGTGGGTGAGGGAGCTAGCTAATTACAGTGTTTTTCTCATTAAGCCATATTAAACTGGCTCCTTACCTGGCCAGATTAACTATGATTCTCCATCATTTTCCTAGAATATGTAAAGCACATAGCACACATTCAACATACAGAACACTGGACTAAAAATCTCATACACAGTTTTGAGATCTTCATGGAAATAAAATATACCGTTTAAAATGTTTTAATGTAGAATTCAGAACATTAGCCCTCTAAATATAACATAGTCCTTATTCTAATTCCCATAACCTTTGAATATTTTTCCTTAAATGGAAAAAAATAACTTTAAAGCTGTGATTGAGAGTATGGTTCTTGAAATAAGATTTTCCTAGATTATTCAAGTGAATCTGATTTAATCACATGGGCCCTTAAAAGTCAATGAACTTTTCTCAGCTGAGCTGAGTCGGAGGGAGATGCAATCAAGGAGGAAAAGTCAGGGAGATATCATGTTGTTGACTCCAGGCTTTAAAGAAGGAGGAAGAAGTCATTAGCCAAGGAATGCAAACAGACTATGGAAGCTAGAAAAGGTAAGGAAATAAATTATTCCAAAAAAGTGCTGCTCTTCTAACAATATGATTTTAGTCCGGTGAGACAGACCCATGTTGGGTCTGTGATAAGATAATAAAGTTGTATTGGTTTAAGAAACTACATTTATGGTAATTTGTTACAGTACCGCAAGGAAACTAAAACAACTCATTAGCAGGCATTTGTTGATCATGTGTGCAAGGTGACTTAAAATTACATGCAACAGACTATGAACAATAAAGACTATAACCATTTATTGAGAAACATAAGTCATTAGACTCAGCATTTTAAACTTTTTTACTTATATCAATCTTGAAACCAAAAATTTTTAAACAGTTTGGCCAAGATGACACAATTATTGTTAGTTTAGATTTATCTGTATACTTGGGAGGGTTATCTCAATTCATTCATGCTGCTGCTTCTCAGGATTCCTGCTACTAAAAAGTTAACCCTCAATGAAGAACACAAACTTGTCTCATGTTTTCTTAAATAAAAGTGATAAAAGCAAATTTATAGGTCTCAAAAATAAATAATTTTTCATGTATTAATTATGCACAAATAACTACATCTGTAATTATTACTTTAATTACCAAGAGAAAACTCAGAATATACTCAGAATATATATATAAAATGCTGCTGTGAGGCATCACAATATACACAGAACACAATACCTAACTCCATTTTAATGGGATTGAACTGTGAATATACAACATCTTTGGAGTACCTGTAACTATTAGAGGGAGCAAGGGTGGGAAGCAATGTGGACTTTGTTTACTAGTGTGTTTTTATTTGATGCTATCTCTTGGACAGAGCAAGAAATTGTTCCGAAAACATCTCTTCATTTTCAGCCAACCCTTTCTTAAGCATCTCTACCTTCTTGATATAATTTAAGTTTAACTCCAATGTTTGCCTTTCCTTCTCTTTGGGAAAGAGATGCACATCTTTGCTGGGGACATGCTCTTTGCTCCTTGGAGATAAAAATGATCTTGAGACTCTTAATACCATAAATTATGAAAGTTCAAAGTTCTTTCTAGGATTGATCCAAGTTCCCAGGAGACTTAATGTGTTCATGCCATTCTCTGTGTCTTTACTTTCTAATTCCATGTGTGCTGTGTGCTCCTAGTAATATTAACTTTGAAAAATTCTACAATATAACAAAGTAGAGTTTTCTGAAGACTTCAATGGTAGGAAACAATAATATTTGTGTCACAATTTCAAATAAAACTATAGTTATTCCTATTCCTAAAAATCTCTACATGTCATTCAATGTTAACTTCTAAAAAGCATTTTTGCAGTAAAATAGGCATTCCATAAAAATTATCATTTCAACCATTTTTAAGTGTACAGTTTAGCGATACTAAGCATATTTACAATACTGTGTAACTGTCATCATTATTCATCTTTGGAACATTTTCATTTTTCCTACATGAAACTCTTTAGCCATTAAACAATAACTCCTCATCCCTCCTACTCCAAGTCATTGGCAACCACCAGTCTATTCCTTCTATGGATTAGATTATCATGGGAAATTGAACTCATTGCACTTATATCATGGTTGTCCTCTTGTGTCTGGCTTATTTAACTGTGTGTAATGATTTCAAGGTTCATTGCTTCCACCTTTTGAGTATTGTGAATAATAGGTATTAAGAATTTGAAACTTTGTATATAGATTTCTTTTTGAATTCCTACTTTCAATTCTTGTTTTATTAATTTTTTTACCTTGCACTTTATGCACCATGTATACCACACCTACCCTCCTCATCACAGTTTATCTTTCCTTATCACTGCTGTGATCTTTTATCTTGCTCCTTCCTTGAGACAAGAAAGACATGTTCTCTATTGAAATAGAGCAATTTGGTTTGAAGATCTAAATTTTTGTGCCAAGTATTGGTTAAAATGTAAAGATCATTTGGCATTCATGGGGAATGGATTTCAGAACCCCAGTGGATATCACAATTCACAAATGTTAAATTCTCTTTTATAAAATGATATAATATTTGCATAACTTAGGCACATCTCTCTTTATACTTTAAATCATCTATAGATTACTACTGACAATGCAAATGCTTTGTAAACTGTTGTTATACTGTATTATTAAGAAAATAAAAAGAAATGAATCTGCACACATTTGGTAAAGACACAATCCAGTTACTTGAGTTGGATATGAAACCCAAAGATACAAAAGGCAGATTGCATTTTCCCAAATGATTTCTTTCCTAAAATGAATTCCTATTCCAACTACTAAACTAAAACATTTTATTTGCATATCTTTTTAAGAGTTCATAGCTTGCCCACTAAGAGATCTTGACTCAGCCCTTTATTAATCTGTGTATTTAATAGACTAGAAGGACATTTCCTAATAATGCTATTGGTCATTTTAACAAGAGAGGGTATAATCTTAATAATATGAATCTTATATAATTATTTTTTTTATTCAGAAACAGGAACAGAAAATCTCCAACTTCTACAATACATGGATACCATGGCTATTTTAGTTTAGGGCATCACAATATGCATAAAATCTGAAAAATATCTAAAGTAAAGAAGATCTTTAATGGATGTAAAAAAATATATTCGACAAAGCCCAAACTGGAAATAACTATTTTTCTGGGGATAAAATGTCTCCCAATATTAACCAGATTTTTCATATTATATACTGGAGAGCCACCTCTGATTTTTTTTTTCCATATTAGGAAAGGTTGGAGACACTCCTAGTTGTAATGTTATGAATGTTGAAACTCTATGTGGTGACAAGTTAGAACCCCAGAATTGGATGCAGATTATTTTACGCTAAAGGCCCTTCAGAAAGAAGCCTTCTTGGAGTTTTCCTTTTCCAACTAAATGCAGAAACTTCTTGGAAATAAACCTGCCATAAGTTCCCTTTTGGGGTCAGCTTTTACTACTGGGAAGAAATGCAAGAGTAAACTTACTATAAATCATGACTCCTGGTGGAATTTTATGGGAGTGGAGATGAGAAAAAAAAATTTGTCCCTGAATGAATAAACATTATCACAGACTTTGTTTCCTACTTGTTTTTCCCTTTTCTCTACTCTCATTTTCCTGTTAATTTAGCACATAAGATTTTTATCTTTTACCATTTATCAAGCTACTTATGTAAATGCTTTTCTACAAAAATTATTTTTTAAATCAATCTACCTTTTGACAGTTTATTTTACAGACCCCAGGAGTTTAAACTAAGAAGGCAGAGGAAAGGTTTTCTTCCTAAGAACTATGTATTCTTTTGGGCAATGATTGCTATAAGACTTCTTTTTTTTTCCATTTAGTTTATTGGTATATTTTAGGTATACAATACATTTACATTCATCATTGGGATCTTGTACCTTTAGATGATGTATCTTGGCTCTTATTTTTTTCCCCATTCCCTTGCCCTCCCTTCACACCCTCCATCCTTCCCTATTTACAAAGACTTTATTTCCATGTTTTTCCTTTTCTCATATTTTTCCTTTTCCCTTCTTTCCTTTCCCCTACCCCTCCCACTTCCCCTACTCCTTTAGACATTTTTGTCCTATTTCATGATATCAGTTATACATTTTGATTCTTATTTACACTTTTAGTTTTTCACACCAGAGAAACTATATGGTATTTACACATGTGTGTCCTATTTATTTCACTTAAGAGTATAGCCTCAGTGTGCATCCACTTAGCTACAAATTAAGACTTCTTAATGTATGATGTAATATATAAAATATAAGATTATCAGTCAAATTCTAGAATGAAATACAGTAACAGGTGCCAACTGTCATGGATTAATTAGGCCTCAGGCACAGTGCTAAGATGTGCTTTATGTCTATTATGTTATTAGATAGTTGTAAACCTCCTACCAGGTAAACTATGATGCTTGCTCACACAATCATTCTGCTTACCATTTTCTAGGCACAATTCTAAATGATTCTATATGTTAAGTCACTTAATAATCACAGGATACTACAAATAAATCATACACCTGTGCCACCACTGACATGTTATAGATGTGTCAACATGTATATTGACATGTTATAGATGTGCCAGGAAGGATTTAAGGAATGAATCCAACATTCCATGGTTATTCAGTGGCAGAGCCAAATTTCAAACTTATTAAATTTATCTACAGATTCCATATTCCTTACCATGATGTTTCCTACACATTAGTTGAAAAACTTCCCAGCAGAGCACCGTAAATGAAGATAATGGTCAATAAATCTTCTCTTCTTCTTTTTCTTAACAGAGTACAAGTAAAGAAAAAAATAAGCAATTTACCAGAGATCTCACTTGGAAGAAGTGAAACTGGACTTAAACCAGTCTTAAATTTAGTGTTGTGGTTTATTTTGTTTTTCTGCTTCCCTACATCATAGCTCTAGAATGCACACTAATGTACTAGCTAAATAAACACTCCAGCTTTGCCAGAGACATGTTTGATTATATACGTTGTAGTTCTGTGAAGATATTTTAAAATCCACAACATTTCCAAGACAATTTCCATCTCATATCTTACATGTCTGGGGTGGAAATCTCACAAAATTGTGGGAATCCACAATCTCAGCAAATCTTAAGGCTAAAAGCCCACATACTCTTTAAAGGTAACAAGCTACTTTTCTTTTTCTTTTTTTCCCATTAAGTTTATTGGTACATTTTAGTTATAAAATACAGTTACATTCATTATTAAGATCTTGTACCTTTACATGATGTATCTTGGTTCTTATTTTTTCCCCTTCTTCTGACCTCCCTTCACACACTCCACCCTTCCCTATTTGCAAAGACTTTGTTTCTATTTTTTTCCTTTTCTCGTATTTTTTTCTTTTCCCTTTTTTCCTTTCCCCTACCCCTCCCACTTCCTGTGCTGCTTTAGACCTTGACTTCCTATTAGGCAAAATCAATTGTACATTTTTAAAATTACAATATTGAGATCTAGGAGACATTACCATAGACTTTACAGAATTTAAAAGGATATAGAAAGCATATTTCAAAAATCTTTTTTGAATTAAATTTGAAAACTTCTAAGAAGTACCTTGGATAATGAAAATAACTCTGGAGGAAATATAAAATTTGAATAGCACCTATTAAAGAAAGTATATTCCTAGCTTGAAAACCTACCTATATGACAACAACAGGCTCATATACATTTTAACTGATAAATTATATCAAACATTTAAAGGAGGAAAAAAAGGAACACTTCACCCCTCATTTTAGGAAATCAACATTGTGCCAATCCTAAAACTGGATAAAGATAATAGAAGAAAAAGTATGAACACAGAAATTTGTTTAACAAAACAAACTATTAGAAGTCAGATCTGGTAGTATGTAGAAAGTGGTTTTATTATAGGGATGGCAGTGTTGGTTCAGCATTGGAAGATCCACCCCCAAAAGTCATCATTTTAACAGAGGAAAGGAAAAAGCCACATGATCCTATCAGTAGTTGCAGAAAAAGCACTGGACCAAACTCCACAGCTGCTCATGGTAAAATCTATCAGGAGACTAGAAGTAGAACAGAACTTTCTCAACAGATTAAAGACATGTACTCCATACTTCCAGTGAGAATGCCTTATATGAATGGAGAAGATACAATGCTTTCTCCCTAAGGTGGGGAACAAGGGCAGATATGCCTACTCTTCATTTGTCCATTAAACTTTGAAACATAGGCCTAAAGCAAAATAGTCTGGCAATAAAATGACACACTTAGATAGGATTGGCAAGGTAGAAGCAAAATCTTTATATGTAGATGAAATGATCATCTACAGAGAAAATACTCAGAAATTTCTAGGAGCCCCTAGAACTTGTACTGGAATTTAGCAGGATTAGAAAACACAAGGTATATAAAAAAATTCAGGTCTATGTATTCTTGATATAAATGAAAAATTGAATATTGAAATTTAAAAGTTATGTAGGAGAACAAAAGACCTAGAAAAGTAAAAAAAAAAACCGTGTTGGAAGACGTTTAGTACCAAATTTTAAGACTTCCTCTAAAGTTACAATAATCAAGGCAGTGTTGGTGTAAGGAAAGACATATAGATCATTGGAATAAGACAGAGAATCTAGAAATAGAACCACACATATATGGTCTACTGAGTTTTGGAAGATTATTTAACATTAACATTTATAGAATATAAACTCAATTCAAGAGCAGAGGAAAAGATAGTGTTTTCAGCAAATGGTACTAGAACATCCAGTATCCGTATATAAAAAATTAACCTCAACCCTTTATTTCCATACATAAAAATAACTTGAAAGAATCTATGAACCTAAATATGAAAGACTAAAACTATAAAACTTTAAAAAAAAATTATAAGGGAAAATGTTTATGAATTTAGGGTAAGCAAGAACTTCCTAGGATACAAAAAAAATGATGTATAAAAGAAAAAAAATGATGTATAAAAGAAAAAAATTGATAAATGAGATTCCATCAAAATTTGAACTTTAAATGGCATCATTAAAATGAAAAGTAGTCCTTAAACAGACCATATTTACAATGCATATAACCTATGACCAGACTATATAAAGAACTCTTACAGCTCATAAAAAGTAGACACAAGAAGATGATAAATAGCCAGTACAGAACAAGGAAAAGTGTACAACACTAGAATCAGAAAAACACTAATCAGTACAACAAGAAGATTGAATTATACACTCATTAGGGAGATGAAGTTTAAAATTTTAAAAGCTTTGTTATGACTTTTCTTTTTGTTAGATTCTCCCCCTTTGTGTTTAATTTGTCCCGCCCAACTGATTCATTCTGCTGGGCTTCCTGGGGTTGTTATCCTCATTGTCTTTTCCTAGGATATTGTCTAAAATTTTTTGGTATTCATGAAGTTCCTAAGGTTCTCTTTATTACGAAAATATCTTATTTCTCCATCAATTTTGAAAGATAGTTTTGCAGGGCACATCAGTCTGGGTTGGAGGTTGTTTTCTTTTAGGGCTTGAAATACATCACTCCAAGCTCTTCTTGCCTTGAGAGTTTGCATTGAGAAGTCTGCTGTGATTCTAATGGGCTTTCCTTTGTATGTGATTTGTTTCTTTTCTCTAACTGCTTGTAGAACTTTGTTCTTTTGTTTGGTTTGTGGAATCGTAACAATTATATGCCTATGTTTAGATTTTTTTTTTTTTTTTTTATCAAGCCTAGTTGAAGTTCTATATGCCTCACTTATCTGTGTGTCAAGTTCTTTTCCCCTGCTTGGGAAGTTTTCTGCCATCACTTCTGTGAAGAGTTTTTTTTATGTCATCTGTACTCTCTCCTGTTTCTTCCTTGACTCCAATCAGTCTTATGTTATTTTTCTTTGCATCGTCTAGCAGCTGCTGGATTGATTTCTCATGGTCCCTTACAATTTTAAAGAAATTTTTCTTTTCCTGGTCACTAATTGCAATCTTACCTTCTATATCTGAAATTCTGTCCTCACATTGGTTCATTCTGCTGCGTAAACTTTCAATGGAGTTTTTTATCTCCTGGGAATCTGTTTTTCATCTGTTTTATGCATTCCATTTGTTTCCTATGTTGGGGTCCATCATGTTCCTCAGCTCCTCTATATATTTAATCTTTGTCCTCTCTAGACCTATTAATCATGTCTTGCACTATGGACACAATCCCTGCTGTTATCTGAGAAATTATTTCTGATTTCATTTTTTCCAGATCCTGTTTTGTTGCCAGTTCAGGGAGTCCAGGTGGTTGAGTATCAGATTGTTCCATCTCATTTCTTTTTGGGGTTGCTGTAGGTTATCTGGAAGCCTGGTTTTGAGGCTCATTTACGTGTCTTCTCATTTCCACGGGTGGGGGAGTGCTTCTGGTGCCCACACGGCTCACCTCCTCTGTTCTAGGAGTGGTGGAATGGTGGCAGAGAACCTCCTCTTGGGTGCTGGGATTGTCTCACCTCCTCTGTCCTAGGAGCAGTAGAATGGCAGTGGGGAGCCTCCTCCTGGGCATCAGGATTGTCTCACCTCCTCTGCCCTAGGAGCAGTGGAATGGTGGCAGAGTGTCTCCTCTTGGATGATGGGATTGTCTCACCTCCTCTGCCCTAGGAGTGGTGGAATGGTGGTGGAGAGCTTCCTCTTGGGCACCAGGATCTACTTTTCAAGAATATCTAAACAAACAATGTTTTGGGTGAAGATAGATAGTCTTCTTTTTCTCTACTTTTATTCATTTCCTATAGGAAATAACTAAGTACTCTAAGATTAAAAAGAGTCACTTTACTGGAGAATAGCTGAATTTTAAAATCTTGCCCTACATCTTGTATTATGGTTAGCTTGATTGATATCAGTCTTCCCCAAACTTCAGAAGGATCTCTTTGAAAGTAAGGACCATATCTTATATGTCTTGCATTCCTAATATTTAGATCATATATACCTGTCTTTTAGCTTCCTGGCTCTCATTTCAATCATAAAATTCCCTGTTCACAGGTGTTCTGAAATGTATGCTTTCTCACCATTTCATGGACCACTTTTCACCAAGCACATCCTCTCTCATGTATCTCTCACCTGGTTCTTGCCTAAAACTTTATGCATTTTGTTTTGGTTTTTTTTGTGCTCTGTTCTTATTAAAACACAACAAAACCCAAGACAGAACTCTCTCAACTCTAACTCACTAACAAGCACTGTATTTATTCTCTTTCAAGGCCAATTCTCTTTTAAAAATAATCTGTTTCAACCTCCACTTCTAATACATTTATTGCTCAACATGATATAGCTTAACTTTATCTCAACAATCTGATAAAACTTCTCCAATTATAGTTGCATGGTTTTTTGTAACCATGTTTCTACTGTATCAGATTGATGAATACTGTACATTTCTTATTGTTGCTGATTAAACTAGTTAATATATAATAACTTTGTCTTCCATGTCTGAATTCTGAAACGGGTGAGAAATGGAAAATGGGTCAGTGAAAATGGAGATTAAAGTGCCAGCATTATCAATTACAATATCTGAGTTGAAGGACATGGGTCATATGTGTGGCCAATAGACTCTCTTACACTTCCATGAATCAAATACATCAGCCATGCTATAGGAAAGCCTCTTTTCTAGGCAGATGAGATGGGCATCATATCTTGAGGCTCCTTCTTCCAACTCACTATTCTTATTCATCACTTTATGAATGGAAAGGCAGTCAGGAAAGTTATTGAAACTAGATTCTTTTCACTCACACTCTACAAAACTCAACTCAAAATGGGTCAAATATTTAATGCAAGACATGAAATTTTGCAAAACAGCTAGAAGACTATATAGAGGAAATGTTTTAAGAGGAAGAATTTTAAATTTCCAATAATTTTCTGTGCATATTTTTCTTTGTACAACTCAAATAGTTCCTTGTGCTGATATTAAGCTTCCAATTAAGAATTTGCATGGTCAAAGTAATCTTTTTTTTGGTAGCAGGGATTGAACTCAGTTCCTTGAGCTTGCAAGGCAGGAAGCAGAACCACTGAGCTAAATACCCATCAAGGGAAATTGCATACTTATTATTATTATTTTGGGGGGATACTGGGGATTGAACTTGGGACCTTGTGCTTGCAAGCCAGGTGCTGCAACAACTGAGTTAAATCCTCGGCCCTCAAAGTAATCTTTTAATAACATAAAAATAAAGTAAATATATAAATAATCTTTAAAAAATAACACAGAAACACAATACTAGCATATACACCTAATAAACAAAAATTGACTCTGGGATTTATCAATGGTAGAGTTGTATTTTGAAGTATTTACTGAATTTCATCTCCTTTCTTCTGTTTCAAAAATATTGATTTTCCTAGGTTTTTATTCTCTCCTCAACACGCATATTAATGAAACAAATACTAACAGCTTGTCATCTGTCTCCAAATAAAGATATAATTATCAAAACCATATGCAATGTCACAGAAAGACCTTGAAACACTAAAATTTCCTCCTCACATATAGGTTTGACTTATTAGGAAAAACAACTTGTGTCCTTGTGTATGTTTTCTTCAGTGCTGTACTGAAATGTTGCTAAAATTTATAAACCTTCTTAGAGACAAATCAAACTAACAAGGATTTAAACCTTCATTTGGGAAACTAAATGGACACCAAAGCTATTTCCGGAATGGCTGATAGATTAGGTGGCAGCTCTCACTAATAAATCTTCCTAATGCTTTATTGTAGTATTTATTCAACAGCTGAATACAAGACACAGCTTGTATTTAATTCAAAACAGCTGCCAGAAGGTTCAGTGGCTTGATATTGCCTTCATCTTTGAAAGAGTTTTCTCCGAGAATAAATAGTAATGGAAACACAGTTTAATCCTTCTACTACACAGAATGAAGCTTGCTGCATGTAAGGAGACTACCATCCAGTTATGAGAGAGGTGCATCTCAGAAATACATCCTTATCAAAGGGGAATTAAAGTTTTTGCACAAGAGCATCTTTAAGGTTAAATATGTTAAAGTTCAAAATGATAGGGAACAGAAGAACACAACATGTTTATTGTATTACAAAATTCTCTCGATAAAATTAGTTTCTGAGCATTTGAGAATTTTGCATTTTATCGTTTTTAAATCAAATGAAGACTTTCGTACATTTGACAACTCAGGGTTTCTATTTTTCTTTCCTTCTAAAATAAGATTGCACAGTTCTCCACACATACTTAGTTTGAGCCAAATTTCTACCTTCTTTTAAATATAATCACAACATTTTAACCTTTCTTCTTGAGAATTTTTGGGGGTGTGACAGAAACTGAAATGTTTCTAAGTCTTTCATCATATGTATTTCAGAGGAAATGCTTCATTTTGTAACATAAGCTTCCTCTAACTTGGATTAAAAACTCTGAAGCTTACCTTTGTGACAATTTGATTTTTATTTCCTTAGAAAATTACATTAAATTAGAAGAGACAAAAGTCATGAAGGGGAAATAGTGAGAAATTGAAATGACTAAAGCACTGAAGCAATGTGTGCAGCTCCACCCTGGACATAACATAATAAAGAGGAATAAGTTAGAGGATGATCCAGTATGTATATTAAAATGAAAACTCTTGGGCCTTTTCCTCAGACATTTGGTAAAGTCTTGCCCTATGAAAGTTCCTTTTTATTTATTTAGTAATAAAAAGTAACCAATAAGCTTTAATGGATCACATATCAACTCCTCACCAGTGAAATTTCTCTACAAAGTTTTACATCATCTAAATATTTTCCCATTAAGCTTATTGATACATTTTAGGTATAAAATACAGTTACATTCATCATTGAGATCTTGTATCATTACATGAGTATCTTAATTCTTTTATTTTTCCCAATCCCCAGCCCTCTCTTCACCCCCACCACCCTTCCCTATTTGCAAAAAATTTGTTTCCATTTTTTCCTTTTCTCATATTTTCTCTTTTCCCTTATTTCCTTTCCCCTACCCCTCCCATTTCCCCTGCTCCTTCAGACCTTTTCTTCCTATTACACAAAATCAATTATACATTTTTAAAATTATAATATCAAGACCTAGGAGACATTACCACAGATTTTACAGAATCTAAAACGATATAGAAAGCATATTACAAAAATATTTTTTGAAATAATTTTGACAAATTCTAAGAAGTACCTTGGAAGACAAATTAATAAAACTAACTCTGGAGGAAATATAAAATTTGAACAGCACCTATTAAAGAAAACCTACCTATATGACCACAACAGGCTCATGTACATTTTAACTGATAAATTATATCAAACATTTAAAGCAGAAAAAAGAAGGAACACTTTTCCCTTCATTTTAGGAAATCAACATTGGGCTAATACTAAAACTGGATAAAGATAATAGAAGAAAAAAGTATGAACCTAGATAGAAATTTGTTTCATAAAACAAACTATTAGAAGTCAGATCTGGCAGTATGCAGAAATTGGTTTTACTATAAGGATGGCAGTGTTGGTTCAGCATTGGAAGATCCACCCCCAAAAGTCATCATTTTAACAGAGGAATGGAAAAAGCCATATGATCCTGTCAGTAGTGGGAGAAAAAGTACTGGACTAAATTCTGCAGTTGCTCATGGTAAGAGGTATCAGGAGACTAGAAATAGAACAGAACTTTCTCAACAGATTAAAGACATGTACTCTATACTTCCAGCAAAAACACCTTATATGAATGGAAGAGATACAATGCTTTCTCCCTAAGGTGGGGAACAAGGGCAGATATGGTTACTCTTCATCTGTCTATTAAACTTTGAAACATAGGCCCAAAACAGAATAGTCTGGCAATAAAAATAAACAAATAGCATAGGATTGGCAAGGTAGAAGTAAAATCTTTATATGTAGATGAAATGACCATCTACAGAGAAAATAGTCAGAAATCTCTAGGAGCCCCTAGAACTTGTATTCGAATTTAGCAGGATTAGAAAACACAAGGTATATATAAAAATTCAAGTCTATGTATGCTTGCTATAAATGAAGAATTGGATATTGAAATTTAAAAGTTATGTAGGAATACAAAGGACCTAGAAAAGTAAAAAGAAAAAAAAAACAGTGTTGGAACACATTTAGTACCTAATTTTAAGACTTTCTCTAAAGCTACAGTAATCAAGGCAGTGTTGATGTAAGGAAAGACATATAGATCATTAGAATAAGACAGAGAATCTAGAAATAGAACCACACATATATGGTCTACTGAGTTTTGAAAGATTATTTAATATTAACATTTTATAGAACATAAACTCAGTTCAAGAGCAGAGGAAAAGACAGTGTTTTCAGCAAATGGTACTAGAACACCCAGTATCCATATATAAAAAATTAACCTCAACACTTTCTTTCCATACATAAAAATAACTTGAAAGAATCTGTGAACCTAAATATAAAAGACTAAAAGTATAAAACTTTAAGAAGAAATTATGAAGGAAAATGATTATGAATTTAAGGTAGGCAAGAATTTCCTAGGATACAAAAAACATGATGTATAAAAGAAAAAAATTGATAAATGAGATTCCATCAAAATTTAGAACTTTAAATGACATTGTTAAGAAACTGAAAAGTGGTCCCTTAACAGACCATATTTATAATGCATATAGCCTATGGTGAGAATATATAAAGAACTCTTACAGCTCATTAATAGACAACCCAATTAAAAAGTAGACACAAGAAGATGATAAATAGCCAGTACAGCACAAGGGAAGGTGTGCAGCACTAGAATCAGAAAAATACTAATCAGTATAATAACAAGATTGAATTATACACTCAGGGAGATGAAGTTAAAAGTTTTAAAAGAGCAAATGTCAGCTTAGGTGTGAATCAGAACTTTCTAATGCTGCTAATGTCTGTGCTCACTTTGGCAGGACATTTACTAAAGTAATACTGCTAATGTGAATGTAAAATGATAAAACCATTTTTGAAAGTAGAAATTTCATGTAATACTCTTAAGAACCAACAGTCCTGTTAAGTTTTTATTTGAGAGGACTGAAAACACATGTTCACAATAGATTTGTACATACAAGTTGAGTATCACCTCTCTGAAATTCTTGGGACAAGAATGTTTCTGATTTTGGTTTGAAATCCACTTGATCTGCAAAGAGGATAGCTACTCCTGCTTTTTTTTTTTTCTGTTTCCTGTCACATGGAGTATTGTTTTCCACCCTTGAACTTTTAGACTATAAGTTTCATTTTGAATTAAATATATTTCTTGTATGCAGCATGTTGATGGATCTTGCTTCTTGACCCATTCTGCCAGTCTATTTCTTTTGATTGGTGAATTTAGACCATTAACATTGATGGTTATAACTCATACATATTGACTTATCATTGTCATGACTTTTTCTCTTTGTTGGATTCTCCTCCTTTGTGTTTAATTTCTTACAGCACCCAATGGATTCATTCTGCTGGGCTTCCTGGGGTTGTGATCCTCATGGTCTTTTCCTAGGATATTGTCTAAAATTTTTTGCAGTACTGGTTTGGTATTCATGAAGTTCCTAAGGTGCTCTTTGACATGAAAATATCTTATTTCTCCATCAATTTTGTTTTGTTTTTGTTTTTATTGGTACAGGGGATTGAACTCGGGACCTTGCAATTGCGATGCACGCAGCAGAATCTCTGAGCTAAATCCCTGCCTCTCCATCAATTTTGAAAGATAGTTTTTCAGGGTACATCAATCTGGGTTGGAGGCTGTTTTCTTTTAGGGCTTGAAATATATCACTCCAAGCTCTTCTTGCCTTGAGGGTTTGCATTCAGAAGTCCGCTGTGATTCTGATGGGCTTTTCTATGTGATTTGTTTCTTTTCTCTCACTGCTTGTAGAATTTTGTTCTTCTGTTGGATTTCTGGAATCCTAACTATTATATGCCTATGTGTAGATTTTTTTTTTGATTAAGGCTAGCTGGAGTACTATATGCTTCACTTATCTATATGTCAAGTTCTTTTCCTCTGCTCGGGAAATTTTTTGCTATCGCTTCTGTGAACAGTTTTTTTATGTCATCTGCACTCCTGTCTATTCATTGACTCAGATCAGTCTTGTGTTATTCTTCTTTGTATTGTCTAGCAGCTGGATTGATTTCTCGTGGTCCCTTACAACTTTAAGCAATTTTTCTTCCTGGTCACTAATTGCAATCTTATCTTCTATATCTGAAATTCTATCCTCACATTGGTTCATTCTCCTGCGTAGACTTTCAATGGAGGTTTTAATCTCCTGGGAATCTGTTTGCATCTGTTTTATGGATTCCGTTTGTTTCCTATGTTGGGATTCCATCATGTTTCTGAGCTCCTCTCTAGATTTATTAATCATGTCTTGCACTATGAGCACAATCTCAGTTGTTATTTGAGAAATTATTTCTGATTTCATTTTTTCCAGGTCCTCTTCTGTTGCCAGTTCAGGGAGTCCAGTCGGTTTAGTATCAGAGTGTTCCATGTCATTTGCCTTTGGGGTTGCTGTAGGTGATCTGGAAGTCTGGTTTTGAGACTTGTTTACATGTCTTCTCATTTTGAGGGGGCGGGTGCTGCTGGTGCCTGCGGGGCTCACCTCCTGTGTCCTTGTAGGGTTGGTATGGCACCCTGGAAACCTCCTCTTGTGCACTGGGAGTGGCTAATCTCCTATGTGCTGGTGGGGGTGGTATTGTTTCCTGGAAGCCTCCTAATGTGTACTGGGAGTGGTTCACCTTCTGTGTGCTCCATCATCTAAATATTTTATAAATGTCTCCAAGGAATTATAATATATCTAGAAACATTAAACTTTTTCATCTACATTTATATGGAAACCTGGCAATTAGACTTTGGAAATTTTACATGACCCCAAACTAATGTGAAAATGAACTGATTTCTTTGTGCCCCACCTCAATCCATACCAACTTACACAATAAACACTCATTTCAATGGATTTTTTTTATAACTTAGATCATTTCTGTTTCCTTTTACTTGACGCTCATTTCCACATCACATCAAACAATTGTAACTTCTGACACTGTTCTGTCACTTGTTCTTTTCATTGCTACTATTCTTGCTCAAGTGTTACATTTGAATTTTTCAGTAGTATTCCAGCTATCTCTGTTCTCCTCCTCTAAACATCATGCATATGATTGCTACTTTAAACTTTAAACCTTATGTTTACAAATAAAACAAAATTTCTCAGTTAAAATATTCAACTGATTTTTCCTCTGCATATAACTCTACCTCTACAAGACTCTCTGAGGACTATCATAGTTTGCAAGGAGAGATTCTATGAGGGTGTTTGTTGAAAATTTCTTGGAAAATATAAAGTTGTCAAAAATTGGTAAAAACAGGGGCTGGGGATTTGGCTCAGTGGTTTCGCCACCTGCTGCGCAAGTGCAAGGACCCAAGTTCAATCCCTGGTACCAAAAAAACCAAAAACCAAAACCAAAAACAAAAAAAATCATGGCAGCTTCTCCCCAAAATTGGTAAAAATAAAGCTTTTTAGGAGATTTGCATGTTTTAAGTATGATGTCCATGGCATTACAAATGCATGTTTATCTTAAATTTGTGTGTTTGACACTGCTTATTAGAACCAAGTTTAGTGTCACCTATGATGAAGTAATATGAATATTTTCAAATTTTAAGAAATATGAAAATATACTTTTGGTTTATTTATATTTAAAATTGCATTCCTGTATTGTTTGTATTAATCTTCTTTCCATTGCTTGGACATCACTTCGTTTTTTTTCTTAAATTCTTTTATTGGTTCATTTTAGGTATACAATACATTTACATTTATCATTGGAAACTTGTACCTTTACATGATTTATCTTGATTCTTATTTTTCCACACTCCCCTGCCCTCCCTTCACCCCCTCCACCTGTCTCTATTTACAAAGACTTTGTTTCTATTTTTTCCTTTTCTCATAATTTTTTTCCCTTCTTTTCTTTCCCTTCCTCTTCCCACTTTGTCTATACCTTTGCATCCTTTCTTCCTATTTCACATTATCAATTATTCATTTTAATCATTTTAATCTTTATTTACACATTCAGTTTCTCACACCTGAGAAACTATTCGGTATTTAAACATGTGTGTCCTATTTATTTCACTTAAGAATATGGCCTCAATGTTCATTCATTTAGCTATAAATGTCTAGTTTCTCATTGTTTATGGCTGAGTAGTACTCCATTTTATAAAAAATCCTACATCTTCTTTATCCAGTTTCCAGTTGAAGGGGACTTGGGCTTTTTCCAAGCTTTAGCTATTACAAACTGTGCTGGTATAAACATGGGTGGACATATATCACTGTGGTATCATTCTTTTAATTCTTTGGGGAAGATACTCAGCAGAGGAATAGCTGGGTCAAATGGAACCTCTAGTCCTAGTTCTTTGAGGTATCTCCATACTGATCTACCCAGTGGTTGCACCAGTCTGCACTCCCACCAACAAAGGAGAATGGTTCCTTTCTCCCCACCACCCCACCAGCATTTGTTATTGGTTGATTTCTTGGTAGCAGCCATTCTTTCCAAGGTGAGGTGGAATCTCAGTGTTTTCATCTGCAACTCTCAAATGACCAGTGATGTTAAGCATTTTTTCATATGTTTATTTGTTGCTTTTACTTCTTTGTCTGAGAAATATCTGTTCATTTCAGATGTCCATGTTTGAATTGGCTCTTTCAATTTGGGGGGTCTGATTTTTTAAAGTTCTCTATATATTCTAGATAGTAGTCCTTTGTCTGAAATACAGTGGCTAAAAATTTTTTCCCACAGTGTAGGTTGTCTCTTGGCTCTGTTGATGGTTTCTCTTGTAGAGTAGAAGATTTTAATAAGATGAGATTCCAGTTGTTCATTCCTTGTGCTAGTTCCCATGCTACTGAGATTTTGTTCCTAAAGTCTTTGCCCACGCCAATGTCTTCAAGAGTTCTACCTAACTTATCTTCCAGCAAGTTTAGTGTTTCTGCTTTAATATTTAGATAATTAATCCACCTTGATCTTAGTTTAGTGCATGGTGATAGATATGGGTCTAGTTTTAATCTTTGGCAGGTTAAAATCCAGTTTTTACAGCACCATTTATGAAAGGCTATCTTTCCTCCAGTGAGATAGTTGGCTCCTTTGTCAAAGATGAGGTAGAGGTAGCTGGGCCAGGGATTTAGCTCAGTGGTTCCAGCACCTGCCTCGCAAGCACAAGGTCCTGAGTTCAATCCCCAGTACCAAAAAAAAAAAAAAAAAAAAAAATGAGGTAGCTGAGTATGTCTGGAGTTTTTTCTGTATCTTCTGTATCTTCTACCGACCCTCAGGTCTGTTTCTTTACCAGTACCATGCTGTATTTATCCCAGTAGCTTTGTAGTATAGTTGGGTATTGTGACACCCCCTTGCCATGCCTCTGTTGCCTAGAATTGCTTTTGCTATTCTAGGTCTCTTATGGTTCCAAATGAACTTTTGGATTGTTTTCTCTAGCTCTGTGAAATATGTTGTTGGGATTTCAATTGACATTGTATTAATCTATATAGCACTTTTGGAAGTATGGCCATTTTCACTATATTGGTTCTTCCTAGCCAGGAACAAGGGATGTCTTTCCATTTTCTTATATCCTCTCCAACTCACTTCTCAAAGTACTGTAGTTTTCAGTGTAGAGATCTTTTGCTTCCTTCATTAGATTAATTTCTAGATATTTCATTTTTTTAGATGCTATTGTAAAAGTAATTGTTTCCCTAATTTCTCTCTCAGTGAGTCTATTATTTGTGTCCAAGAAGGCTATTGATTTTTGAGTGTTGACTTTGTATTCAGCTAATCTACTGAATCTGTCAATTAAGTCTAGAAGTCTTTTGGCAGAGTTTTTTGGATCTTTTATGTAGAGTGTCATATCATCAGTGAATAATGACAGTTTAACTTATCCCTTTCCTATCTTTATTCCTTTTATTTCTTTCTCTTTTCTAAAATCTGTGGCTAATGTTTCCAATACTATATTGAACAAAAGTAGTGATAGTGGACATCCTTGTCTTTTTCTCACTTTAGAGTGAAACTTTTCATTTTTTGACCATTTATTATGATGTTGGCTGTTGGTTTTTCATAGATAGTCTTAATCAGTTTGAGATAAAGACCTTCTATTCCAATTTTTCAGTAGGATTTTTATCATGAATGGGTTTTCGATTTTGTTGAATGCTTTTTCTGCATTTATTGAGATGATCACATGCTTTTTGTCCTTGGCTCTGCTAATATAGTGCATTCCATTTATTGATTTATGGATATTGAACCATCCTTGCATCTCTAGAATAAATCTGACTTAGTCAGGGTGTATGATCTTCTTGATAGCCCTCTGTATTCTGTTTGCCAGTATCTTGTTGAGGATTTTTTGCATTTATGTTTATTAGAGAGATTGGCCTGTAGTTCTCTTTTTTGGTTGGGTCTTTCTCTGGTTTTGGAATCAAAGTAATACTTGCTTTCAGGAATGAATTTGGAAGTATTTCTTTCTTTTCAATTTCATTGAAGATTTGAAGGAGTAATGGGAATAGTTCTTTAAATATCTTGTAGAATTCAGCAGTGAAGCCATCAGGACCTGGGTTTTTCTTTATTGGTAAATTTTTTATTACATTTCCCACTCATTGTAATTGGGGTGTTTAGAACTTCTATGTCTTCTTCATTTAATTTTGGTGATCCATATGTATCTAGGAATCTGTCCATTTCTTCTGTGTTTTCCATTTTATTAGAGTACAGGTTCTCAAAGTAGGTATTGATGATCCTCTGGATTTCTGTTGGATCTGTTTTGATGTCAGCTTTTTTGTTCTTAACTGCATGGATTTGAGCCTTTCTTTCCTGTTTTTGATATGGTTGGCTAAAGGTTTATTGATTTTATTCATTCTTTAGAAAAATGAACTCATTTCATTCATTATTTTTTTGTATCATTCTCTTATTCTCCATTGCATTGAATTTTGCTCTGACCTTTATAATTTCCTGTCTTGTATGAGATTTGTGTTTGTTATGCTCTTCTTTTTCTAGGGGCCAGAGGTTCTACATTAGGTTGGTTGTTTATTTGAGTTCTCTCTGTTTTCCTAATATGGGCGTTCACTGCTATGAATTTCTCATGTAGAACTGCTTTCATTGTGTCCCATACATTCCTGTATGTTGTATTGGCATTATCATTTATTTGTAGAAACTGTCAAATTTCTTCTTTAATTTCCTCTTTGAGCCATTGGTCTTTCAGGACAGTGCTATTCAATTTCCATGTGCATGCTGTTGTTTTGCAGTTTCTTATGCTATTGATCTCCAATTTTATTGCACTACGGTCTGATAATATACAGGGGGTAACTTCAATTCTTTTGCATTTACTTAAGCATGTCCTATGAGCTAGCATGTGGACTATTTTGGAGAATGACCCATGTGCAGCTGAAAGGAATGTATATTCTGATTTTGTAGGGTGGAACATTCTGTAGACATCTATTAAGTGCATGGATTCAAAAGCTTGGTTCAATTCTAGAATTTCATTATTGATTTTTTGTCTTGATGATCTATTTGTGACAGTGGGGTATTGAGGTCCCCCACTACAATTGTATTAGTGCTTATTTGGTTTTTCATGTCCATTAATATTTGTTTTGTATAGTTAGGGTCATTTGTCTTTGGTGCATATATATTTATAATTGTCATCTCTTCCTCTTGGATTGTCCCCTTAACAAGGATGTAGTGACCATATTTGTTTCTCTTAATTAGTTTTGGTTTGAAATCTACTTTGTATGCAGATAAGATTGCTACACCTGCCTTTTTCCGGTTTCCTGTCCCATGATGAACTGTTTTCCATCCTTTTACTTTCAGTCTATGAATTTCTTTTTGAACAAGGTGTGTTTCTTGAATAGAGCATATTGTTGGACTTTGCTGCTTAATCCATTCTGCCAGTCTGTTTCTTTTGACAGGTGAATTGAGGCCATTAACATTGATGCCTATATTTGGTAAATATTGACTCATCCTTGTCATGATGTTTTTACTCTTGTTGGCTCTTTTATTTTTTATTTTTCTCCCTTTCTCTTTAGTTTCTTGCCTTGTCTGGTGGCTTCACTCTGTTGGGCTTCATGGAGTTGTGACCTTCATTGTCTTTTTTCTAGGATATTCTTTAGAATTGTTTGGAGTGCTAATTTGGTGTTCATGAAATTTCTCAAGTGTTCTTTATCATGGAAAGATCTAATTTCCCTATTGATTTTGAAAGATAATTTTGCAGGATACAACATTCTAGGTTGGAAATTATTTTCTTTTAGGGCTTGAAATACTTCACATTAGGCTCTCTTTGACTTGAAGGTTTATATTGAGAGGTCTGCTGTGATACTGATGGGCTTTCCTTTGTAGGTGATTTGTTTCTTTTCTCTAACTGTCTGTAGGATTTTGTTCTTCTGTTTGGTTTCTGGGATCTTGACTATTATATGTCTAGGTGTAGATTTTTTTTTGATCATACGTAGTTGAAGTTCTATATGCCTCACTTATCTGTATGTTCAATTTTCTACCTCTGGGAAGTTTTCTACTATTACTTCTGTGAACAGTTTTTTTTTTGTCATTTGTACTTTCTCCTGCTTTTTTGTCAACTCCTATCAGTCTTATGTTATTCTTTTTTGTATCGTCTAGCAGCTGCTGGATTGATTTCTCATGTGCCTTTACTATTTTGAAGAAAGCTCTGTTTTCATGGTCACAACAATCCTGTCTTCCATAGATATTTTATCTTCACATTCCCTTAATCTGCTTTGAATACTTTCAATGGAGTTTTTAATCTTCTGTATATTTGTTTGAATCTGTTTTATGGATTTCATTTCTTTCTTATGTTGGACATTCATGATTTCCATTTCTTTCTTATGCTGGGCATTCATGCCTTCCAGCATGGTCCTGAGCTCATCTATTTTTTTTAAATCTGTTTTGGTTTTAGAGCCTCTAATCATGTCTTTCACTCTGCTCACCATCTCTGTAGTTATCTGAGAAATTATTTCTCTTTTGAATTTTTCTACAGCCCCATTCATCTGTTTGTTACTTCCTATGCTAGCAGTTCAGTGTGTCCAGTTGGTTATCATATTTTTCACCTTGTTTCCACCAGAATTTGCCTTTGGTGAGCTAGAAATCTGGGTTTGTGTCCTGCTAAGTTTTCTCCTCATTTTTAATTCTGTTGTTGGTGCTCTTTTTTGCTTTAATTCCTGAGCTGATAGTTCAATATTTCTTATTGTGAGTGTCTTTGTAACTTGTGTTTAGAGCCCCTATGGAGCGATTGCTTCTCTGAGATATCTTCCAGGTATAGCTGCATTTTTTAGGCTTTGAGTCTCTAATGCCTCTTAGGCAATCTCGCTTTCAGTATACCAGGGAGGACAACTGATTTTATCAATTGCAACACCTTAGCCTAATTGACACAATCAGCATCGACAATTGCATCAAACACAGCTTAGAAAATGACAATTTGTGGTAGCAGTTACTGTGTCACTTTTAATGGTGTGAGCTAGATCAAAATCTAGGGCCAACCCAAAATATGTCTGTAGTAAGTAAACCCTTCAATATGGCAAATTTTCCCCTTTGGGATAAGGATTTAGGAGGGGTAAGGGAGGGAAGGATAGAGAGATAGAGGGAGAGGGAAATGTTAGAGTTGAGGCTAGAGGAGACAGAAAGATTGTGCAAATTATGGGAATCTGTTGAAGACAGGAAGACAAGACAGCAAAAGAACAGAGACAACTACAGAACAAACTGACAATAGGGAAGCTAGAAATTGTATTCACCTTCCTATAATATTGACAGTTGAGAAGACAGAGAGAGAAACAATTCAAAATGGGACAGGAACAGGAACAAAGAGGGAGAGAAATATAAAGCCAGGAGGGAGAGAGAGAGAGAGAGAGAGAGAGAAAGAAACAGAAAACAAAACAAAACAAAAAGTTCTCCCTCACGATATGTCTCTGCTGTCCTGATAAACAATGTAGGCAGCGGTGTGCAGGTCCAAGTCAATTAGTCTCACCAAGCCAGCTGTAGTCTACTGAGATTCAGGGTGATTTCTGGCTGAAAGGCCCAAGTTGAAGTCCCTGACCTCCTGCCGGATTAAACTCCGCAAGGTTCTACTGCAGGTTCCAGCTGTCCTTCCCCCTAAGCGAGTCTGGGTTTCTATGGGAGGTACTGATTGCACCAACTTACCAATCATGATGGTCCAGTGTGCATTTATGGAAGAGATTTTCTTCACTTGTTCAGTGGGCTTCAATTTTCATTGAGGAGCCTCAAAGAGGAACTCTCTGTTGTTCACTTCTGCTCTATCTTCTGGGGCTCATAACCATGGCCTTTATGTTCCCCCCAGTGGCTCAGCTGTGCAGATTCAGATATCGCATGGCCTGTGCCATGGGGACTGTCAGGGCTGCTGGCATCTGTGGGGACCACTTGGACAACATTTCTGAAATACAAAACTTACAGGAGGAAAAGTTTATTTTGGTTCATGATTTCAGTCCATGCTTTCAATCCATGGTTCCTTCTTCAAGGAAGAAATATCAAGGCAGAGGGTGCAGCAGAGGAAAGCTTCTCATCTTATGGAATCCAGGAAGCAGAAAAAGATGGAAAGAGAGTCAGAGAGGAAATATAGCTCTCAAATGCATGTGCCCAGTGACCTACTTCTGTCAACCAGACCCCAACTCCTAACAGCATGTTTTGCTATGACCTCATCAATGAATCAATCCAATGATTCATTGATGAGGTTAGAAAACCACTATGTGGTCAAATCTAAAAGTCCTACTTCTGAACACATCAGTCTTTGAATGGCATTTTAAATCCAAGCCATAACAATATTATAGTTCATTATATTTTTGATAATTACTTGCCAAACCTCAAGAAAATTCACCTGACACAAATTTTTTAGAGGTGACTTTTTAATTTGCCAGAAATTAAGACCTATTTAGATGTCACCCACTGTCACTCCTTTACCCATTTATGAAGTCTGTAATGGTGGCAGGCTTGGAGGTCACTTATATCTCCTGAAACTGGGACTTTTAAAGAGCATGAGTAGGTGAATATAGCATCTTTTTTGGCTTAATCAGAGGCTGGTGTCAACTCACATTCTTGTCAGTCTATGGTGTAACAAATCTGGAAAATCCTTTACCACATAAGTACTTGTGATTGGAGATGTATCTGTTTGTCTTTTTGTGAGATCATTAGACTGGGGTCCAGTCATAGAAGTTGATTGGGATTGATAAGCACAAAATCATAACAAGCTTCCATAAAGACTCACAACAGGCTAACTCCCTTTCTGACAGTGCAATTTGTGAAGATTGGTTTTGAGTAAGGAAATCTCATCTTTTTCGCTATTTTGTGTTTTGAAACAGCATGAAATCTATAGTATTTTTACAACTGAAAAAATTCAAAAAGTCAAGTTGTAACTTAGATCTGTATCTTATACTTTACATGAGCATAATGGGTCTTGTAAAAATATAACTATACAATTCTATTCAGAATATATCACATTTTAAATTAGATTTAGAATGTGACAAATTTTCTAAAGCCTATACCTATGAACCAAGATTCATGACTTTAGTGAAGAAGGAGAAGAAGAGAAAGGAGGAGAAGGAGAAAGAACATAACAAAGAAAGAAGACATGATAAGTAAACTCAAAAGTATAATAAAAACCTAGGGCAGTGATGGCAAATGTTTTAGAGTTTTTAATAATAACAAACAGTCCACTGTGGCACACGTGCCATAGGTTCACCACAACTGACCTAAGGAAATATATTGGTATCTTGCTATGGTTTGATGTGTCCCTGGGGATTCACACTGGGAGCTGGGTCAGTTGTGTGGCACAGTTCATAGGTTGTAAGACTTTTAAGAGCTGGGATATGCTAGGTTATAAGAAGAGCTGCCTTTGGAAAAGATGAAAGTGGACCAATTGGGACTCCAGAACTTTCAAGAGAGCAAGTGTGTACCAAAGCGAGCCCAACCCTTGAATCACATTCTTTTCTCCTCTTTTTTTTTTCTTTTTTTGTATTAAATTCTTTTATTGGTACATTGTAGGTATACAACACAATTACATTTCTCATTGGGAATTGTACCTTTATATAATGCATCTTGGTTCTTATTTTTTCCCCATTCCTAGCCCTCCCTTCACCTCCTCCACCCTTCTCTATTTACGAAGACTTTATTTCCATTTTTTCCATTTCTCATCATTTTTTTCTTTCCCTTCTTTCCTTTCCCCTGTGCCTCCCACTACGCCTACCCCTTTGGACCTTTTCTTCCTATTTTACATTATCGATTATTCATTCTAATCAGTGGTCCATTTTAGGTATACAATATAATGACATTCATCATTGGAAATTTGCACCTTTACATAGTCTCTCTTGGTTCTGGTTTTTCACCTTTGCCCAGCCCTCCTTCAACCCCTCCAGCCCTCCCTATTTACAAAGATTTTGTTCCTATTTTTCCATTTTCTCATATTAATCCCATTCCCTTCTATCCTTTCCCTTAGCCCTCCCACTTCCTTCCCCTTTGCCCCTTTTCTTCCTATTTCACATGACCTATTATACATTTAGTCCTTATTTACACTTTCAGTTTCTCACACCAGAGAAACTATTTGGTATTTACACATGTGTATCTTATTTATTTCACTTAAGAATATTGCCTCAACGTGCATCCACTTAGCTATAAATGTCTCTAATTTCTCATTTTTTATGGCTGAGTAGTACTCCATTTTATAAAAAAACCACATTTTCTTTATCCAGTCTCGAGTTGATGGGCATTTGGGCTGTTTCCAAGTTTTAGCTCTTACAAACTGAGCTGCTATGAACATGGGTGCACATATATCACTGTGGTATGATTCTTTTAATTCTTTGGGGAAGATTCCCAGCAGTGGAATAGCGGGGTCAAATGGGACTTCCAGTCCTAGTTCTTTGAGGTATCTCCATACTGATTTCCACAGTGGTTGCACCAGTCTACACTCCCACCAGCAGTGAAGCAGGGTTCCTCTTTCCCCACAGCCCCACCAGCATTTGTTATTGGTTGATTTCATGATAGCAGCCATTCTTTCTGGAGTGAAGTGGAATCTCAGCATTGTTTTCATTTGCATCTCTCGAATGACCAGTGACCTTGAACATTTCTTCATGTATTTATTTGTTATTTCTACTTCTTTGTCTGAGAAATGTCTGTTCATTTCAGATGCCCATTTTTAGATTGGGTCTTTCAATTTGGGAGATCTGATCTTTTTAAGTTCTTTATAGATTCGAGATAGTAGACATTTGTCTGAGGAAGAGCAGGTGAAGATTTTTTTCCCACATTGTGGGTTGTCTCTTCACACTGCTGGTGGTTTCTCTTGCTGTGCAGAAGACTTTTAATAAGAAGAGATCCCATTTGTTGATTGTTTGTGCTAGTTCACGGGCAACTGAGGTTTTGTTGATAAAATCTTTTCCTACACCGATGTCTTCAAGGGTTCTACCTAACCTCTGTTCCAACTGGTTCAGAGTTTCTATTTTAATATTTAGATCTTTAATCCATTTTGATTTTAGTTTAGTGCATGGTGAGAGATACAGGTCTAGGTTTAATCTTTGGCAAGTTGAAGCCCAATTTTTTCAGCACCATTTATTAAAGAGGCTATCTTTCCTCCAGTGAGGGTGTTTGGCTCCTTTGTGGAAGATGAGATGGCAGAGTGTGTCTGGCATTGTTTCTGCATCTTCTAATCTGTTCCACTGGTCCTCAAGCCTGTTTCTTTGCCAGTACCATGCTGTTTTTATCACAGTAGCTTTGTAGTAGAGTTGCAGCTTGGGGATTGTGATACCCCCTGCCATGTCTCTGTTACCTAGAATTGCTTTTGCTATTCTGGGTCTCTTCTTGTTCCAAATGAATTTTTGAATTGTTTTCTCAAGGTCTATGAAGTTTCCTGCTGGGATCTCAATTGGAATTGCATTAAATCTATATAGCAGTTTTGGAAGTATGGCCATTTTCACTATATTAATCCTTCCTACCCAGGAGCAGGGGATGTCTGTCCATTTTCTGATATCATCTTCAATCTCTCTTTTCAGAGTGCCATAGTTTTCAGAGAAGAGGTTTTTGATTTCTTTTGTTAGGATGATTCCTAGGTATTTCAGTTTTTTGGATGCTATTGTGAAAGGAATTATTTGCCCTATTTCTCTCTCAGTGAGTCTGTCATTTGTGTAGAGGAAAGCTATTGATTTTTGTGTGTTGCGCTTGTAACCAGCTACTTGACTGAATTTGGTTATTAAGTCTAGAAGACTTTTGGTGGAGTTCTTGGGGTCTTCTATATAGAGTATCATGTCATCTGCAAATAATGACAATTTCACTTCTTCATTTCCCATCTTTATTCCTTTTATTTCTTTCTCTTGTCTAATTGCTTTGGCTAATGTTTCCAGAACTATATTGAACAAGAGTGGTGATAGTGGACATTCTTGTCTTGGTCCTGATTTGAGTGTGAAGGATTTCAGTTTTTGACCATTTAGTATGATATTGGCTGTTGGTTTTTCATAGATGGCTTTTATCAGTTTGAGGTAGAGACCATCTATTCCAATTTTTTGTAGGGTTTTTATCCTAAATGCATGTTGGATTTTATCAAATGCTTTTTCTGCATCTATGGAGATAATCATATGGTTTTTGTCCTTGAATCTATTGATATAGTGTATTACATTGATTGATTTGCATATGTTGAACCATCCCTGCATCTCTGGGATGAATCCCACTTGATCAGGGTGTGTGATCTTCTTGATGATCTTCTGCATTCTGTTTGCCAGTATCTTATTAAGGATTTTTGCATCTATGTTCATTAGTGAGATTGGCCTATAGTTCCCTTTTTCAGTTGGGTCTTTCTCTGCTTTGGGGATCAAGGTGATGCTTGCTTCCAGGAATGAATTTGAGAGTATTGCTTCCCTTTCAATTTCATTGAAGAGTTTCAACATTAGTGGCAGCAGTTCCTCTCTAAATGTCTTGTAGAATTCAGCAATGAAGCCATCAGGGCCTGGGCTTTTCTTAGGTGATAAGTTTTTAATTACATTTTCAATTTCATTGGTTGATATTGGGTTGTTCAGAATTTTTAGATCTTCTTCATTCAACTTTGGTAATTCATATGTATCTAGGAATCTGTCCATTTCTTCTGTGTTGTCCATCTTATTGGAGTATAGGTTCTGGAAGTAGGTATTGATGATCTTCTGGATTTCTGCTGGGTCTGTTGTAGTTTCACCCTTTTCATTCCTAATTGCATGGATTTGGGCCTTTTCTTTCCTTTTTCTGACAAGGTTGACTAAAGGTTTATCAATTTTGTTGATTCTTTCAAAGAACCAACTCTTGGCTTCATTGATTTTTTGTATCATTCTCTTAGTCTCCATTGCATTGATTTCTCCTCTGATCTTTATAATTTCTTCCCTTGTATGAACTTTGGGTTGTCAAAGGGTCAGTGTGAGGAGCTAAAGAGTCTATGGCAGCAGGAAGAAGGGCCTGTGCTGTAGGCTGGAGGATCTGCACTGAAAGTCAGGAGACAATGCCCAAAGTGAAGGTAGAGACCAGAGCTCCCCAAAAGAGAACTGCTGAATCTCCTCTAAGGAAAATCAGGCACAAAAAATTCTTCCAGGGAAAATCAGGTGAAAGCTTTCCTTCCTTTTCTCCTTTTATACCATACCACAACAATTCTCCTTAACTGTGTGTTTCACACCCAGATACATGCTAACTCAATTCAATGGGCATTCTCCACTCAAGGTGACAATCAATTAACCAAGACAGGTTTCAACGTATGAAATTTGAGGAAATTGAGGGTATACAAACATTGAAACTATACCAGGCAATGAACAGATCAAAGAGATTGTAAGATACCTTAAAAAATTTTTTTTTGTGGTACTGGATATTGAACACAAAGCTTTCTCATTTACCTACAACCCTCACCCTTTTCAAATTTTTTATTGTATGTATGTATGTATGTATGTATGTTAATCTTACTATTTTTTGTGGTACTGGGGATTGAACCCAGGGAATTTGAACTGGGCTACATCACCAGCTCTTTTTCTATTTTTTTATTTTGAGACATGATCTCACTGCTTCAGCTTTCCAGAATTTGGAGAGTACACATGTGTGTCTCTACATTTAGCTGGTAATTTATCTTTAATGATGTCCAGATTAGAGAACTTGATAGATTTTTGTGACCACAGGAGCCCAGGGACCTGCTACAAGAGATCTTGAACATGTCAAACCTCTAGCTTCAGTATTTTCTTTCCATAATAGTATTCAGAAAGGCCTAGGAAAAATTTGCTTTTGTGATTTTCTTTTTGTCACACAGACTTCCTGTTTCAGTGATTGACAAATTTGCTTTCTAGTTGACATATTTTTCCTTTAAGTAAACTAGTTATGGCGTTATTTTTAGAGGCAGTCTGCTTTATAAACAAAGAGAGCCAAAGGGATACTATATTTTGTTCCTCAATTCTTCAATATATACAGAAGAAAAGAATTGCTAAATAAATTAAATGAAGCATTCATTGTTAATAATAATGAGTTACTTTATCTCTGTAGATATAAAATTACTTGAAATTCAAGATAATATGATGGTTAAAGTGGACTGTCACCTTGGTTGACTTGAGAGCCACCTGGGGGATTAATAGAGCACACAGCTGGGTGTGCCTGTGTGGCTCATGGAGGTATGACTTTGGGGTCTCCAACTGCTCCCTTCCTTTTTTACCTGAGTGCTGTTCTCCTGCCCTGCCTCCCAGCCATCAGGAGCTAAGCAGCTTTGTTCTGTCAAGCCTTTCTCCTATGATGTCCCTGTCTTAGAGCCAGCCAATTATGGAATGAAACATCTGATACCATGAGTAAAAAACAAATCCTTTATGTTTTAATTTGGAGTTGATAGGAAGTTTGTCCCAGAGATAGGGCATTTAATACACATAAAATAAAGTTTGTTAAAGAGTTTGTAAAACAGAGTTTGTAAAAGCATAGAAACTAGTCTTCATTCTCTGAGAGATCTATCCTTAGCAAATAATGGTGTGATCAAGTAATTTTGATAATTGACAATGTTAAACTTATTCTTAAATTTCTTCTTTTTCTTCTTTTACTTAATAAACACAACATCCAAAGAGCAAATGTTTGACATTTTCATTTTCATAATCTCAATAGAAGATTCTGGATGATGAGATATATTAGAAACAGGTATTTTCTTAGCCAAAATATTCTATATTTCAAAGTTTGCAGTACAATTTATGTGTGTACATATTTATTTAAATGCACATTAATAGCTATGATTATATGTCTCATGTAAAATAAGTGAAGTTTATTTTTTCCCTGAAGGCTTTATTCTAATTTTATCTTTGCTGGAAACACATTCTTATCAGATATTTCACAGACTATTTAATTTAAATCCTACAAAACACATGAACACATTGCATTGGTTTGGGGACTATCAAAACTGGATTGTGCAAGACTTTCAATTTGACTAAGATGTTTTAATTAAACTTTTAATGTATAGCTTTAAGTCACAACCTCCATAATTTAAATTCTCTTTGCAATCTCTACAGAGATATATGCATGAATCTGAAAGTTAGTGAAACCATGACAAAAATAAAGAAATACTTTATTAAAAATACAAGAGACTTTTCTCTAAGGCTGAAGAGTTTTCCAAGTACAAGATGTATTTACTGACATTTTAAAGATGAACACGTGTGCATTATCTTTCCTCTCAAAATTACATAATGTATATGATATTAGAGATTACAGGAGTGAAAAAAGGTAAACATAGTATCCAATCTCATGGGTCTTAAGAGTCCATTGTGTAATATAGTTATTGAACAAGTATTTACTTATAATTAGCATGCATGGCATCCAAAAAAAGATCAGGGTAACTACTGAGTAAATTTCATGTAAAAGAATTATAAAATATATAATCTTTTGATACTGGCTTCTTAATTTGTAATGTGATTTATCTATATTATGACCTCCAACAGTACTTTTTCCCTTTTATTTCCAACCAATATTCCACTATATGAATATATCAGCTTTTGTTAGTGAGATTCTTGCTGTGTTCCTTGGTAGAACTAGTAGTTCTATGAAATTTTAGACATATAGACCCACAAAGAGTTTCAGGGGATAGAAACACTATTTAAGTTAGTTTAAGGGGAATTCTGAGAAGTACACTACTTTTGTTTCCATTGTATAGCTCATGAATTCATATGTTCTATTAGTGATGTGATGCTATACAAAAGTCATTGATTTAAAGACAATTCAGAAAGGCATAAACTATATCTGGGGTTATAGTTCTCAATCCTCTCAGGGTCTTATCTCCAAGGTTGCAGCCCAAAGGGATATTTCATCATTTAGTCTACTAGAATCTTCTGAGTATAATGGTATGTGCTAGGAATAATGGATTCTGAAGTTATGTGTTCACTGCTGAAGCTCTTTGCTATAAAGCAGATCACACTGTCCTGTAACATATTTTTCAGTATTCTATATCACTGAATTAAACACCTTGTAAGCTTTTGGGTGGTGGTTTTGGGTGGGACCCTGTAAGAACAATAAGCAAATCTATACTTAGTATTAGTTTGTTTCTTTCAATATGATTGTTTTGGTATGCCTTCTCGGATAATGTGCACCAAGTAGCTAGTTAGTACTCCTAAGAGATGGTGCCATACTTGGTATACTGTACATTGTGACGAATTTTAGGAATTTGGTAAGAGCAACAACTGAACTGGCCTTGGTGAATGATGGCTTATACTTATAAGCCTATTCATAGGTTCCATGCCTGTCACTACTAGCTATTTTACTAGTATTTGGATGGATCATGATAGTATTTGCTGATATCAGCTACTCAGTATTCTGTTTCCTTGGCAATTGGAAGAATGTTCAATGGTGGATGATCTTTGTGGGCTACTAATATAAAATAAATCTTCACAGTTCATAAAAATATAACGGGACTATTTATTTGTCTCTTCATCAAAATTTCTTGTTATTAATTTGTCAATTCTTTTTTTCTAGATTTGTGACCTACCAACCAAACTTTTTATCATTCCCCATTACTCGCTGTAGATTTTTGAATATTTGAAAAGTTTTTATTAGTACATGTCTTTAGCACATAATGACTATATTTATCATGAGGGGTTGGTACTAGTACAAAACATATCTTACTGCTTTTGCTTTCCCCTCTCCCTCTCCTCTCTCTTTCTTCTGTCTCTGAGCCCCCTTCCTATTTGGAAAAAATCATCTTGTTTTCCATTACCTATATTTCATTTAATTTTAAGTTATTTATACTTTTGGTTTCTCATATAAAAGAACAATGTGCTATTTCAGCTTGTGTGTCTGATTTATTTCATTTAACATGATGGTCTCAAGATGTCCCATTTTCATACAAAGAACTCAAATTTATCTTTCTTTACAGCAAAGTAGTTATTTGTAATGAATAAATATCACATATTCTTTATCCATTCTGTATTTTTTTACTTTGTTGATTGATTCCTTTGCTGTGTGAAACATTTTTAATTTGATGTTATATTTGTTGATTCTTGATGTTATTTCTTGTGTACCTAGAGTTCAATTCAGAAAGTCTTTGCCTATGTCCATATCTTCAAGAGTTTTATCTATTTTTATCTTCCAGGATATTCAGTGTTTCTGCTTTAATATTTAAGTCTTGGATCCATTTTGACTTTAACTTAGTACACGGTGAGAGATATGGGTCCAGTTTCAATCTTCTGCATGTATATAGCCAGTTTCTCAGCACCATTTGTTGAAGAGGCTATCTTTTCTACATAAGTTGTTTGCCTTTTTGTCAAAGATGAGATGACTGAATGTGACTGGGGTTATTTTTGCATCTTCTCTTGCGTGCCATTGATTCACATGTCTGTTGGTACCATATTGTGTTCATCATTGCAGCTTTATAATATAACTTGAAATCCGAGATTGTAATGCCTCCTGCTTTGCTCTTGTTGTTGAGGATTGTTTTTGCTACTCTGGGTCTCTTTTAGTTCTAAATTAATTTTAACATTTTTTTTTAGTTATGTGAGGAATGCTATTGATAACTTGATTGGTTTTGCATTAACTCTATAAATCAATTTTGGTACTAAGGCCAGATTCCATTTTCTGATGTCCTCTTTGATCTCCTTGTATGTTCTCTTCAATCACCTTGTTCAGAGTACTATAGTTTTTTTTTCCCAAAGAGATCTTTCACTTCTTTTGTTAGATTAATTCCTAAGTATTAATTTCTCTTGAAGATATTATAAATGGTATTATTTTCCTAATTTCTTGGTGGGATCATTATTCATGTACAGGAATGCTATTGATTTTTGTGTACTGATTTTGTGTCTTGTTATCTTAGTGAATTTATTAATTCTATGAGTCTTTTAGTGGAATGTTTGTGTCTTTTATGTAAAAAATCATCTAACCTGCTATAAGGATAGTTTGACTCTATTCATCTATCTATCACTCTGTCACTCTATCATCTATCTATCTATCTATCCCTCCCTTTTATTTCTCTCACTTGCCTGATTGGCTAAAAGTACTAAATTGAATAGGTGTGATAGTGGACATACCCATTTTAGAGGAAAAGCTTTCAGTTTTTTCTGTTTAATATGACAAAAATTATTATGACAAACACCATAAAATCTTGTATCCCACTAGTTTCTCTCCACACAAGTTGTACCTTGCAAAGGTCTTTTTCTTCGCGTAGCTTTTTGCTCATTATTGCCTTTCAGGGCTATAGTGTTGAAGAAGTGTTCTGCTGTATTCACCTCTTGTGAGTGAAACAGATGGATAAAACATTATTTTATTCTGTGACTATATTGGCCTTTTCCATGTTATATAAATTAAGCATAAGGAATATTCCTCTTCTTACACATGTGGTCATAGAATGAACTGAGGGATAAACACATGAGGGATAAATGATGGTTTGGTCTTCTGGCCCATCTGCTAATGCATTTTCTTGTGTCTTTTGACTCTGTTATTCTCTAGTTCCATATGTATTTATAAACTGGCACTGGCTTGATGTAAGTTTATGAGTATGTATATGACAGAATCAAAATCATAGAGAGTGGCTACTATGTGTCCCACTGACATGTATTTCTTCTCTGTCATGGACCAGTAGGAATCTAAGAACTATTAGTATTTCAATAGTCTATTCTCTGCCTTAAAGGTCATGGTAACGAGTGTGATTTATTGGAAAGTATTTTCAAAAACAATACCTGACAAAAATAAACTAAACAATATGGGCAGAGTAAGAAGCTAAACTGTGAATATATTACAACAGAAACCTCAGCTAATCTGTCAGGAAATTTTGAGGCCATGAAAGTATTTAAGAGATATGAAAGGAGGCAAGGACTTTGATCTTTGTACTCATATGCTGACTTTTTATCTGAAGTTGGCTGCCTCTAAGGAGGGCTGTATTCTTAGATGAATCAATTCTTGAGAATTATTTTCATGTGAGACATTAGCAAATCACATTATTGGAAGCTAGAGGAATAAGTTCACAGATCTTAATGGAAAATATATGTGGTACACCAAATTTGCTACATGCATTTCTCCTACATAGTCAAGTTTTAGAACATTGGTAAAGTCAAAGGTGAAGAATAAATTTCACTATCTATTTGATAATTCTTTTTTCTTACTATTGCCATTTTAAAGTTCTGAATATGCCATAAGCTATCTCTCAAACATCTAATCTTCTACCAGCATTATTATGAAACTGTTTCCAAGAGAAATAAGTGAGAAAGTAGAGGAAGTGGGACAAGGAAGGGGAAGAAGCTCAGAAATAGTGTAGTTCAGGCAAAATTCCAGAGAGGTGCTTTCTACTGATCCTAAAGGAATACATCGCTACAAGTAATTTTTCAGGTGATGGAACCATACTTTTAAAGTTCCATGTCCTGCAGTCATTGCTAAATTGGTGCATAAAATTCCAGGCTTTTAGCTCTCTTCTGTGAGGGTAAACAAAACTGGCAGCCTCTCCACAGCATGTTTTTTAAAAAAATGAGGACCAGAGGCTAAGGAAGGTAGATTGCAAGTTCCACCTCAGTCTGGGAAACTTAGTGAGATCCTACCTCTAAAAAAGAAAAAAAAAATGAATTAAAGATGACCCTGAGTTCAATCCCCAGTACCACCAAAAGTCAAACAAAATAAAATGAAAACAACAAAAGAGGTAATGCCACACAAAAACAAGGTTGTAGCACACTAAAAGAGTGAAGGGAAATAGAATTGTGAACAGAACACCAGCAGTATCGGTTGCAACTATGGGAGCAGCTATTTTTAAAATTGTTTTGTAGCTAAAATTGTCATTCCTCCACCTACTCTCTAGCATATGGAACTGTTACACTGCTCAATTATTACTGCTTTATTTTTCTTTCTATTTTCTATCATCTACCTTCTCCTTTTGGGTAGACTGTTTTACCTTTCCTTTTTTAACTGATTGATCCAGATGATTAGTGTCGTTTTTGTATCGATCTGATTTATTGATTTTTGGAAAGTGGAGAAAAGACATGAGATATTTTAGGTCTCAAAATGTCAAGTAAAGGCAGAAGTATTTGGAAACATTTCAGTTTTCCTACTCAATTAAATAAGATACCAAGAGCTCACAAAAGAATATGAGATCTTTGAAAAGAACTGTCACCTCTGATTAGGAAGAATGTTGCTTTTTTATGCTGATTCTTTCCATAGTCATTGCTAAAATTGTGCTGCTTGTTTTAGGATGCTTCTCATTAAAGTACCCAGAGGACAACAGGAATTGGCATAAAGAAGTAAAATGCAGAAAGAAGAAAAAAAATTGTATGTGTGTGCATGCATGTGTGTGATTTGTGAATATTTCTTCCAACTACATGAGGGATTCTATAGCCTTATTGTCATTATGTAGCAAACATTAGGCCATAAGTAAAATATTCTATGATTTGCATGTCAAACTAGATCTATTGTCTCTTTCTTACCTTAGGACACCAAAGGTTCATGAAGTCTCGATGGTATGACAGGATCCTAAATGGAGTTGTCAGGATAGCTAAAGAATATCTTCCTTTGAAAGTAATATCATTTTAACACCATATTCATAATCACACTTCCAAATTATTTTCTACTGTTCTTCTATACTATGCAATTATCATGTAAAAATTAGTTAATAACACATAAAATAAATTTATGTGCTGAATATATAAATTTTTAGTGCATAAATATGATATATGTCTTTAAATGTTTTCTGAAAGGCATATATACAGCTTTCTCAATTCATCTTTGGTAGCTTTTAGTTTGTGACAGAAAACTGTGATCTCACTTTGTGATAGAGTCAGGTTTTTCACCACATATGCTTTGCCTGTTTTTCCAATTCTATTTATACAGCTTACTCTATGTGGTTCAACTTCAATTAAACTGAGAAACTCCAAACAATTTTCTCAGAGAATTATATTTTATTTTTTCCCTAATTTTTCACTTTTCACAGTTCATGAATAGATTAAGTAATACCTAGAGGATTAGTAGAGAAAAGTTCTGGATGTGTTGCTAGATGATTGACATGTAGGCTAAAAACTGAGGAACAAAGACCCAACTAACCTGAATGTTGTAGCACCAACCAATAGGCATATAGTCTGGATGGAATAAAAAAGGAGAGAGAAAAGTCTTCCTCCTGCTTCTTTGGAGGAGCTCCAGTTGTTGACATCACCATTGGACATTCATCACTAGTTCCTTTAGGCTTCCAGCCCTTCCAACACAGACCCTTTGGCCTTCTGACATGGGCTCAAATTGAACTCTGCAGTGAGCTTCAGGCCTTCAACTTTTGTCTGGATCTTCTGAAGACAGAGCACACAGATATTTTGCATCTTTCCATCCCTGATTTCACAGGTGGCCATTGTAAGCCTATGTAGTAAATCCCTTTATATACATACAGAGTATGAGAATATATATATATATATGTATATATGTTTCCTCTAGTTAAATGAACCCTGATACAATCACTGATTCTTATCATTTATAATACTGATTCTTATTATTTAGAACTTATGTAGATATTCTTTTAAAGTCTCTCTGACTGGTTCTTTTTCAGAAAATGTTAGGATTTTCTTTCCATTGTTCTATAGATAATATCAATATTTCACATATTGTACATTATGGCTTGAGTTGATTTCTTCATTGTTATGGCTTATATCTAAATGTTACCCCAAAGGTTCATGCACTCATAGTTGGGTCACTTGGGATATGACTAGATCATGGGTGTATGATATTGAATTAATCCACTGATGGGTTTATAGCTGGTTGCAATTTTTGGAGGTACAACCTGATGGGAAGAGGTGGGCCACTGTGGGTGTGACCTGAAATGTTATATATCCCTCTTTTTGCCTTGATCTCAGTCCTGCTTTCACGCCAAAAGCTTTTTCTACTCTACCATGGCCCTCTGTCATGCTGCCCTTCCTTAGAGGCACCTGGCTATGGACAGAAACCTCTAGAAACTGAGCTGTGTTAAATTTTTCCTCCTTTAACTTGTGAGTGTACAATAATTTTCCCCAGTGATGAGAAAGTGTCTATGACATTCATCCATCTCTTCTGTGAAGATACATCAAAAGTAATGTACCAAATATTTACAAAAACCCAGTCAAGTTTTAAAGAGTACAAAGATGAATGCAATAATTCCTGTTTCTGGGACATAACATCTCAAATGCACAATTCAAGAGAGGAAGGGTATAATTTGGCTCTTGCTTTCATGGACCACCATCCATGGTCAACTAACAGGAAGGCAGAAACATAATGACAGAAAGATGTGGTAGGGCAAAGATGTTTAGTTTATAGTAACTGAGAAACACAGGAGGGAAACAGTGCCAGAGAGGAAGAAGCCAGGGAACATATATAGTACCCCAAATCACACCTGCATGATGCATCCAGTTATATACAAAAGTATGCTTTATTAATCTTCTAGGCATTTCTCAATCTAATCAAGCTGATATATCATCATTGATGGTCACAGTAAAACTCTTTAAAACATAATTAATGTACAAATAAACACAATTAGTTAATAATTCTGCTTAAAATGACATCTGTATTTCCTAAAGATGCAATAATCTTTTCCTCAAAATGGCAATAGTTCTAGCATTTTTCAAAGACACAAATCAAGGTTTCTTCTGTGACTCAAGGCAAACTCTTACCTTTGAACCTCTTTAAAAACCCAAACCCCAAGGTAAATGGCACAGAGTAAACATTCCCTTTCCAAAACAGAAGGAGACAGAAACAAATTGAATCAAAGTAAGACCACAACTCAGCAGAGCAAATATTGAATCTATAGTTCTATGTTCAACATTTGAGGCACATGATGGTAAGACCTGAATTCCAAATGGTATTCAAAGGCCACAGCCAATGATCATGCTGGTTGCAGCACACACTGTCTGTTGGGCTGGCTTAACTCACAGCCTGCAGCTTTCATTAGCAGACATTACGTGTTCCTGGCACCTCTGACTTGCTGAGGTCTCCACCGCACCTTTGGCTTCATTTCCACTACTTCTACACTGCCCTACAAATCTGTCACTCAATATAGTGTGCATGATGCCAGAGTCTGACACCAGCACAGGCAGTAACCAGATTCTCTTGGACTTTGGTTGCAGTGGACTCTTAGTGCTTGGATGGCTGGGTATGATGAAGTGAGTTCTAGGGAACCAATTCCCTAGAAGGGCCTTCTCCAGGTAGGAGCCCAGAGATTCTCTTCTCAGAGAATCCTGGAACTTGATGGTTCCTTTGCCAGATCAAATAGTTCTCCATTTTTAATCTTAGTCTCCTGAAAAGTCTCAGGACATGGGTAAAATGTAGACAAATTTTTTCCAGAGTATAATAAATATGGCTTCTAATTTAAATGCTAATGAAATCCTTGTTCCTAACTGAAACCTTCTGAGCCTGGCCTTTACTGTCCACGTATTCATCAGCTTTCTGGTCTTCAGAGCTCTGACAAATTACTCATCAAGCTCTCTTTAAAGCAATCTAAGGTTTCTTTATTATGTGTCTCCAAAACTTCCCAATGTTTTCCCTCAAATCAGTTTCAAAAATTTTTATTTTGGCTTATGGTTTCATGAGATTCAGTTCTTTGTTGCATGACTCCAAGGCAGAAACATCAGGGTAGAGCAAAGATACCTAGTTTATGCAACCAGGAATCACAACAGAAGAATAGGACTAAAGAGGAAGAGGTAAGAGACCATATATGATACCCAAACTCACACTTCCAACTTAAAGTGCTGTACTGATCTGCTAGACATGTCTTAATCTGATCATGTTGACATCATAATTAATGATCACAAGTCCTTATTGCTTGTAACATACTTTTCTTAACAGAACTTATAGCCAAAACTCAAGGACAAAAGTGTTTGGAAAAAACAAGTATATATGTAATTGTAATATTGACTATTTCCTCTAATCAACTAATATTAAAATCCTGATTTCTTCCAATATAACCTTTTGTTGTGGTTTGATTTGCTTTGATATTATATTAATACTAGAATAACTCATTTAAGATATTATAAAACATAATTTGGATACTGAATAAAGGGAATGGATATTCGTAATCACAATTATTAAGTCAGCTTCAACAATTCAAAATAATTCAACATTTTATAAAGTCTTCTATTGTAAATAAAAAATTAGTTCTCTTTCTGTTTAGAACTTGGCTATTTTCAATGTTTTTTTTTCCAGTACTGGGGATCAAACTCAGGACCTAGCACTTTCAAGGTAGGCATGGCACCACTGAGCTAAATCCTTGGCCCTTTCAATGTCTTTGTTTTGTTCAATTGCATGAGTTTCCTAGACTGATATAACAAAGTACCACAAATTGATGCCTTAATATAATTTATTCTTTCACAATTTTCAGGGCTAGGTGTCCAAAATTAAGATATTTGCAACACCAGACTTCCTCTGAACCCTGCAGTGAAGAATCTCTTTGTCTCTTTCAAGCTTCTTTTGGGGTCACCAATCTTTACATTCATTTGGCTTGCAATCTTTGGCTTACATTTATGTCACTTCAGTTCTGCCTCTGTCATCAGATAATTTTGTCCTAGTAAATCTATTGCTTCTTTTTTCTTAAAAGAACATTACTATTATTGAATTAATGACTTACTCTATACTATTATGGCCTCACCACACCCCGACTCAACTATTTACATCTGTAATGACCTTGTTCATAAATAAAGGCACATATTGAATTATTGGAGATTAGTATTTAAATGTATGTTTTAGGGGAAAACAATTCAATTCATAGCAATAATATAATATAGATGAAATGTATACAAAAGGCAAGCACAAAATCTTTCCAAAATCGCATTTTAAATATAACAAGTGTAAATCATTCAATTGATTGATGCAAAAATGTAGTAATGGCAGCATAGTGTGACTTCAAAATCAAGTAAACAAGTAATAAGCCCGCAAGAAAGTGAAGAATTATTGCTACTTAACTAAGCATCATATCATAATTTCTCCCAGTAAGCAGTTTTATATTAAGCACTCATTTGAACTTCTGGAAGAAATAAGAACACAGTTCTTATTCTTTCAGTGCAATGTATTTTGTATATTTGTATACTTTTCTATGACTCTGTAAAATGAATGACACTTGTGACATTCAGACAATAAGATCCAGGAGCTCATTAGAACACGCTGTTTGCTGCTGCCCATGGCTCACTTGATGACTATGTAAATGACTCACTGGAAACCTGTTTGTAATTTCTGATTAACATGTGGTCTCAGCCCATTTTAACACATACCACCAGAATGCAAACCTCCAAAAGAAGTCCTTTTATCATTAGCTCTCAGATGGGAGCCACTCAATTTACACAGTAAGATAAAGTGATGTCTTTAAAAATTACTTTTTCTAGTCACTGTTGTGGCTTTTATTAACCTTCAAAGATAAAGTTTATTTTTGGAGTATTTATTTTTAAATAACATATTTTTTTAAAAAAATTACATATGATTCAAAACATTTTGCTTAAACCTGATTTCTTTTTTATGTTTATATTATTTACCCACATTAAACTCTTCAGTAAACATAATTCATGAATATATTTTTTAAAAATTATTTTAGTTTTGGTAAAAAAACTCATAATATAAAATATGCCATATTATCAATGTCTGAGTGGTCAGTAGTTGTAAGTATATTTGCATTCTCTATAATCTTATTTTAATGAATCCTGTAATTTATTACAATAATCTATTATGTGTGTGTGTACAAACTGTTATTTGATAGATTTTTTTAAAATACTGTCAAGTTTATTCATTTTATACAGTCACAGGGTAACCACAAGTTTTGTCTTCCATGTTCTCATCTTTTCTTTCTTCTCTCCAGTACATCTGGCACGTAATCCTCTGAAGAAAGGACAGGGGATCAAAGATTAAAATCTTTGGTCTGGACTCAGTGTGCTCCATGTGACAGTCACAGTGTAGGATGGCTGGGTGAGATCACTTCCTATATCCCCTAGGTATCGTTTTCTCCCACTTCTCTACTTGCCCTATACTATCCAGCCTAATACAGAAAACTTGGGGGCTGTGTGTCCTTCCATGTATCCTGCTCACTAAGCAACTAGAGAAAACTTGGGGAATGAGGCTTAGTGTGACAACATGGGATAGAGCTTGGAGCCCAGACAGATTGAAAACAGAATGAAGGCAAATCTGGCAGATCTCTGATTTTACAAAAATGGAGAGGTGTTTTCTCTCTGTTTGTTTTTTCACAATTTATAGGACACTAGCAAAAAGAAAAAAAAAAAAGGTCAAGACAGGGAAGATGAGAAGCTTGTCCATCAGCTCAGAGGAGTTGTTCTTTGTAATGAGCTTTTGGCCCAGCTGAATGGTCCCTGGCATGGACTTACAGTCTTTATTTGCATCCAGGATTGTTGCGAAGAGTATACTAGGGTCTGTATGTCCTCTTAGCTTTGCTGGACCTGCTGTGATATCATCTTTCTTGTCCTCACGAAGCTATCTAAGATGGCACTAGATATCTGGGCCAGGGTTTCTTTAGTAGTTTTCCTTTACCTTAAAAATTCTCCTTCTTGGTCAGGGATTTAGCTCAGTGGTTTTGCCACCTGCTGCCAAGCACAAGGACCCGAGTTTGATCCCTGGTACAAAAAAAAAAAAAAAAAATTCTCCTCCTTGGAGAAGTTCTGGTTTCTTTATATTATTGGTTGCAATTTTGCAAGTGAAATCATTTTTCCTCCAAGACGTCTGATTTCCTTTTGTGATTCTCTACTGCATGTAGAAGAATGCTGCTTCTCCAACTCCTTAGCCAACTGCTCAAGTTCCTGTATTCTATATCAGAACTGCTGAAATTTCTCTTCCTTTTAGTATGCAGTTAAGTAAGTGTACGTAAAGGTCCTGAATATTTGTTAGTATCCTAGGTAAGTGTGTTCACCTCTAGGTGGTAAATGACAATCTCTTGATTACTGATCCAGTGAGCATTTTGGAGAGCCACCATATTGGTTACACTGTTGATAGATTCTTTAGAGTCTTGCTTGGTGAAACTATGTGTATAGTTTTGAATTTTCAAATTGTGACTGATCATAAATAACTCACAAATAAAATATATTAAAAATCACTCCTACTTTTGACTAGAATAAAATAAGTCTATACAAGCTAATTGTTAGAAAAAAACCCTAAAATACTACATACATAACCTAGTCCTTGTCTTTCCAATGAATAAATGTCACTATTGTCTTTGTCTTCAATAATCCTACAAGATGTACCCCCTTGGTGATTAAAACAACATACATCTTCAAAAATTTTATCGATAGACAATAAGTATATGAAAAGTTCTAGCCGTTAGAGAAATGCAAATTAAAACTGCCTTAAGATTTCATGTTAGAATCTCAGAATGGCTATTGTCTTAGTTATTTCCTCATTGCTGGGACAAAATGCCTGATACCCACAAGTTGAAGAGGGAAAGGTTTATTTTAGCTCACAATTTTTAAAAGTTTCAGTTCACACTCAGCTGGCTCCAAGCCACGGTGGCATTGCAGAGGGGCATGGAAAAGGAGAAAGAGTTCATAGCAAGGCAGGGAGGAAGCACCAAGAAATGAGGCTTCCATTCCCTTCATATTCCATCCAGACTATAATCCTGTTGGTGCTATCCACACCCAGGGTGGGGCTTCTGTCTTCAATAAATCTATTCAGCCACACCCAGAACTATACCAAACCAATCAGTTGGCTAAAATCCGGTTATCATGCATTCCTAATCCAGTATCACACATCCATGATCCAGCCACCCCTCAAAAGCCCTACCTGTGAGCACATGAGGCCTTGGGGGGATATCTAAATATAAGCCATAAAAGATATCATCAAGAAAGCAGAAAATAATGAATTCTGGTGAGGATGAAGTGGAAAGGAAATCCTCCTACACTATTGGGGGAAGGTAAACTAGTACAACCACAATGTGATGAAAATCAATATGGAGATTCCTCAAAGCACTAAAAATAGAAATGCAGGGGCTAGGGATTTGGCTCAATGGTTTCACCACCTGTTGCACAAGTGTAAGGACCCGAGTTCGATCCCCAGTACCAAAAAAGAAAAAAAAAAAATAGAAATGCCAGCTATACTACTCCTTGGTATATTCTTGAAAGAATTAAAGACTTTATAGTATATACAGTGATACATGCATACCTATATTTATAGCAATGCAATTCACAGCTAAGCTCTGGAAATAGCTATTAACAGACGAATTGATAAAGAAAATGCAGTATGTAAATACAGTGGAGTATTACACAATCTTAAAGAAGAATGAAATAATGTAATTTGCAAGTAAATAGATGGAACTTCAGATGATTGTGCTAAGTAAATAAGCCAGACTCAGAAAGTTAAATGCAAGATGCTTTTTTTTTTTTAAATATGAAGAATCAAAAAACAAATGAACAAACAAATAAATAAATGAGAGACACCAGGAAACTAGAAAGTAGACTTTGGGAAGGTGAGGAAGGGACTCAGGTGGGGGAAGGAGGAATGGTGAAGGTTGTGGGGTTTTAAGTGATAAAAATATATTAAATGCAAGTACCAAATTCCCAAAACAAACATTACCATTGTGTATTATTATCATGCACTAATGAGGTTAAAAAAATTTCTTAGTCTATTAGTTGAATCTAAATGTAATTTCACATTGTTTTCAATGTCCTTGATTTCAGGGACTTTAGTAACTAAGCCAGTTTATTTCTTATAACTGAGATCTGCCTCTTTTCCCTGTTCTCTGGGCTTATAATTTAAACAGTATTCTAGTGGAACATACCTTCCTGGTATGCCTCTGAAGACTTATTGTGAGTTCCCTTCACTTATCCTGGTAAAATTTACCTTCTTCTCTCAGTTGTATTAAAAAAGAAACAGAGGAACAAGCTCTTTCTGATTTCTCTGTGGGTACAAAAATGAAAATATTGTTTTTACTATCTTTTCACCCATGAATAGTATAAGACTATTATTTCTATTGTCCAGGTAAATTAATCCAGGCTTTTTAAATTTAAATCCCCATTATCCCTTGAGACCTAATTGAATAACATCCTTTTCGTAACCATTAATTATTAATTTGTGAAAGGAAGGAAGTTGAGTAAATCATGACCACTCATCTGCTCTTGGTTAACATTGTAAATAGGATTGCTTTTAAAGATTTGGATTCTATTAGGTTACCATGAAATACTCAAAATTCAACACTCAAATTAATTGACATACAATTAAGTGGGTACTTATAAAATAAGAAGTATTTACATTTAAAAAGTTTTCTAAATATAAAATGTATTTGACTATACTATTTTCTAATAATACAGAAATATCTAAAATACAAAATAACCTCAAAATAAAATTTGTAAATTTAATAAAGACTATCCATTATTAACACACACACATATAAACATTTGTGTATTATATGAAAGTGTTGGTTATGCTATTCACTTTGTAGCCTTTTTATAATATGGCAAGATCTTTCCAGTGTATGGAGGAGTTAAAATTTCTTTAAAGTAGAATTTGAATATGAAATTATTTTAAAAATCCCATGAAATCTCTTACTTATTTTCAAGTATTTCTTGGAAAAATAAAAACAGAACAAAAGTAGAAAATGGATCCTTATAGTGATTGTTGCTCTTTATTTATTTAAAGGAAATTGTGTTCCTAATTGAGAATTCAGAATTCAATCAATCAAAGACAAAGAATACCAGGTTATGAAGCATGAAGAAAATTTAATGACATTTTTCTTAATTTACATTGCAGCTCTAAGACTTAAAAGAAACTTAAATGAACATTTTATACATTTACATATGAACAGATGGGGACTTATAAACTATGCATGAAGCACATAGAATTTGTCTCAGATTTCTGATGAATGGTCCTTAAATTGACTAATGTTTATAACAAAATATTTAAATAAAGTTATTATTTGCCTTAGAATATTAATATGTATATATTGCCAGTTATTTGAAATCATTGTAATTGCAAAAAGGACAACTCAGAAATTTAAAGTAATACCACCTGTTTTCTACTATTTCTTTTATCAATCAAATACGAAATGCAAAATACCTCTATTAACCTTAGAGTTTCCTGTGAATACTACAGAATTACTTCTAGTGTTGAAACACCTCATCTTCTGTTGGAAAACCATAAAAACAATTGTGTGGTTATCTGCCAGAACTTTTAAGTAGAAGTGTCAGTAAGTATTGTAAAAAAGATGCTTGGAGTTATTCTGGTTCTGCTAATTCACCTTCGGTGTGACCTTGAGCATTTGTTCAAACTTTAGGGTTTCCTTTTTCCTTATTTACTAGAAAGAAAGTCTCTGATTTTTCAAGTTTCAGGCAGATTCTCCTCCTGGGAATCTACATGTTACAAAAATTTAAAGGGTAGCAGTTTAGTATCCTACCTACATACCACACTCAAAGTTGTGCATTAACTCAAAATGTTTAGAAATTATGAGAATTCACAGATGTTTTGTGTGTTTGACAAATGGATTGTCTATGTGAAATTGTTCAAGTTAGCTTACTCCTGCTATTCAGTTTGGTGATTGTGTATGTGCTGGGAGTGGTACCAGTACTATCTGAAAATCTGCCTGACATGATCTACTCTGTTAGATGCAATGTAATATTGGTCTTCTACTAACAATATTTCAATGTAAAATATACATTTATCTTATTTTCATTATGTTACTTACCTTGTTTTTTTTTTCTTAAATTCTTTTATTGGTACATTTTAGGCATTCAATACCTTTACATTTATCATTGGAAACTTGTACCTTTACATAATGTATCTTCGTTCTTATTTTTCCTCATTCCCCTGCCTTCCCTTAATAAAGCTTTTTAAAATGCCTCGTTTATATAACAATGTGAAAAATTAAGATCAGAGAGATAGGAGAACAGACAGTATGACAGGAAAATTCAAAAGGGAGACAGAAACTTAGAAGATAACATTCAGGGAATAGTTCTGCAACCTTCCCAACATAAGGTCCCCCTCCAAAAATCTATCAAGCCCATTCCTTGAAGAATTTTATACTTTTCTTATTGAAGCCAGTGCTGTTCAAAAGAAGTAAAATGAAAGTCACATCTGTAATTTTAATTTTTCAAGTAGTCAAATTTTAAAGATGTATAAATAATAAAATAAAATTAATTTTACTAATATATTTCACTTAACTTGATATTTCTAAAATATTATCTTTGACCATGTAATTATTATTATATTATTATTATTATTAATTCTTTTATTGGTACATTTTAGGTATACAACACAATTACATTTCTCATTGGGAATTGTACCTTTACATAATGCATCTTGGTTCTTATTTTTTCCCCATTCCTAGCCCTCCCTTCATCCCCTCCACCCTTCCCTATTTACAAAGACTTTATTTCCATTTCTCATCATTTTTCCTTTCCCTTCTTTCCTTTATATTATTATTATTAATGAGATATTTTACATTTTCTGCACTAAGCCCCTGAAATCCAGTGTGTATTTTATACTCAGCATAGTTCAATTTAGACAAACTATATTTTAAATTTTCAGTGTTGGACAACACTGATTTAATGTGTCAGTGCTAAACACAGTTATATCACAGACAAGTAGAAGTAATTTCCAACTGGAACCACAAATAAACTGACAATGAATCCATGTTTGGAATATTAATTTCACAGCATTAGAATTTAGAAAAGTCATACTTTTGTATTATGAATAAATACATTAAGAAAGAAGACCCCATAATTATTAAGTATTCCTACTCATAGCTACAGGAATAAAGCATTCATTTATTATCACATTTAATTCCTACAAAAAACATCTATTGAAAGATCATTACTGAGATGGAAGTAATGAAACTGTGCCCAGCAAGCACTTCACCCTTCTAGTTTGTCTTTCTAAAGGGCAGAGAGTGGAAAGGTAAAATCTGTATTTCTTGCACTCCCTTAAAACTAGAGTTCTTAATGTGATTCAGGTTCCTCCAATCAGATGCACATAGGTGAGATTTGGCTGAAAGAGAAGCAGACATTGTACGTGCCGTTTCTGCCATTTTTGCTTGGCAAGCACAGGGAAAGATTTTACAGCAGTAGCATTAAACAGAGGCACCCTCATCCATTCTCTGCTTGTCCTGTTGAGCATCAGGGCCCTGAGCATCTGTTTCTCAGCATCTCTGATCCAGCAGTTCTCATTGTGCTTCTGTGCCTCACCTGAAGCATCAAAGTGTGAGACTTTGACACACTTCTTTTGGAAGGGATTATCGGTGCTCTCCATCCTCCATCGTCACCCCGGATGCCAACTGGGAGTTCTCTTGGAGTATTGCTGAGCTGGATCAACCGGAAGCCTTTGGTGAGAAAGGTTCTGAGGCAGGGGTAGTTTGTGAGAGCTCACTCCAGGTTGTCTTGGGGCAAGAGGATGATTTCCAGTCTTGACATCAAAGTATAACTCCAGGATTTTCCTTATCTGTGGAGTCTAGACGTGGTGGAGGCTTCTTTGGTGCAACTTCTCGTGCAGATCCCCTGGTGTGGCTTCTCATCATTCAGTAACTGCAGGCAGCCAGAGGGCTTGTACCTCTAGAAGGTAGAGGCTACTTTTCCTGATTTTAAAGACTAGTACTATATATTCGGGAAAATGATAACCTCTTTATAAATGTTTTTCATCCAACAAAAACTGCTGTATATTTTTGGAGAGTAACTTCAATTGGGAATAATATCAGTAAATCTTCATTGGGATAAAATTGCTCCTAAAAGTTGATATGATAATCTTAGTTAATATTTTAGCTTTTGACATATACTTTATAAATTAGAACAGTCAACATTTTGATAGTGGCTGTATCTATCTTATAGATAAAATATTTCTTAATTTTAATTTAAAATCACAATGTAGTAAAGTGAAAATTGCAATTAATATTGTCTTTAGGAGAATTATTAATCAATAGTTCAATAATATAACTTATTTATGCTTTTTGAATATGATAGCAGATAAGAAGATTTGTCATTTATAGTTTCTAAAATGTGAGCACAAATGGTATATGATAATCGTGAAAGGTCAATTAAGTCACTCTAAAAAAGTATCAAAAATTATAGTGTTAACTATATATTTTCTAGGATTATATTTTAATATGTTTGATGTAGTCAGTTTGCATGACTTAGAGCTTTAACATAAAATTTTTATGTTGTACTCTGGAGGAAAAGAAAGTTTTATATACTTTTATAAATATACTTAATTTTATATTTAATTATATATATTATTCTTTACATATATTGTTGATTGTGTTGCTGGTGATTTCCCCGATTAGATGGATTCTTGCCATTGCATTGACTTTGTATATTTATTTAACTCAACAAGTAGGTATACTAAAACAGACATATGAATCTATTTATTTGTAATAGCTGTTATGTGAAAGCCTCATTTAGTTTGGATTATTTGTGAAATGATAAAATAAAATGTAAGAATAAGACAAAGTTCTCAAAATGATGATTCACAGACTGAATTCTGTCCAAAGATATGTTTCTGTCTGTAAAATATATCCAGAAAGTGACTTTTAAAGCAACATTTTACCAGTGAGACTTATCCATAAATCATCAGCAGTGTAAATGTGGTACTCTTCACATTATGAGGTTTCCATGGGAAATATTTGTTATGACTGAACTCAATTGCTTTCCTTGCAAGAGACAAGTTTTCTAGAGCATGCTATCTTTGTCTATTGAGTTATCCTATTTTCCAGTTTATGCAGATGTCTGAGTATTTTCTCCCCATGCACCTTGTGTAACAGTTTATTTTACTTTTACTACATCTAACAGTTCATTCTAACCTACACTACCTGCTTTTTAGACATGGTTTATCATGTTATTAATGGTATATTTGCCATTTTAACAGGGACAGTGCCTTATTTATCTCAAGCTTTTCTTTCTCATCTTTGCCAGGATCCTTATTTTTTTTCTTATTACTTTGAGTATGCTACCATGATAAAATCATTTCTGAATTGTAATAATCTTTTTTATGGTTGTCTCCTAATTTTGATAACAGATACAGAAAAAACATAACCCCCTACTATAGAGCTATCCATTTGATGAAAGAAAAGAACAAAAATGATAAGTAAATGAAAACCTTAAACATTTTCCCCAGTCAACTCTGTTTCAATTCTTGGTAGAGATCAACAATAACAATAATCACTGAAAGTATTAACTGGATTTAAAGAAATTACAACAAATTAAATGTAGAGAAAAATGTGTGGTTATAATCACATATCTCTGAGGGGTTTGCAATGCCAAGAAAACAATGAAAAGTAAAGTATGCACTAAGATACAGCTAATTTTAAACATTCTTTATTATTTTCCATTAGAATAATATAAAAATTCATTAACATTTATATTCATGAGCGACTTTTCTTCTTATATATAGAGATAGCTTAATATCAGACATGTTTAGCAGATAATCAAATATTCATTTTGCATATACAATGGCCATATATATAATATGTGAATATATAAAAATATTGAATTTAATTCTATATTGAATTTAGAGGATTTAGCTATGAAAAAGATAACTGTAACCCTCCCAAAGCTAAGGTTTAAACATCTACAACATTTAAAAGAAATAAGCACATAACTTCTAGCTACAAGGTGTTCTTCTGGATAAGAATAGTAGATTATGCAAAGATACTAAAATAAGCTCCAAGTTTATTTAATTATCACTTTGGAATAGCACATTTTTTCTAAAGCAGGAAGTTTTTTGATCAGAATATTTACTTTACACTTCTACACAAATTAAAATCTGAGTTTAATTGGCTAGCCAATGTAGAAAGACTTCCTTTCGTCATATTCTACCTATATCCTTCTTCTGCAGGGAACAAGCCTCCTGTCCACAGAAGACATCCTGGTTGACTCAACTTGAGAGTCTTTATTTCTCTTTATCCAAAATCTTCCAGAATCATTGCCTCTATCTGGCTCTAGACCAGAAGATTAATCACATTGTGCTATTAATCTCTGTCAGTGTCCATGACCACATGAAGCCCAAGATTTTCAGGTCAGCATTTCACGCTCCTCTAGTGCTTCACAAATGTGACCACAGTTGATCCTTACCCTTAGAAGTGTCCAAACGTCTAGTCCTGAGCTCATCCCCTAGACATTCTCATTCAGTAGGAGAGACTGAGGCTGCTGGTCACAGAACACACTCTGAGAGGCTGCATCCACCGAAGATCTGCCTGTCTTCTCATATCCCTAATTTATACCATCCTCGAATTCTAATCCCTCCCACTCTACTGTCTAATTTCCTCAACTTCAAAAGTTTCCTACATTTTCTTGCTCTAACAGACAATAAATATTCATTTTTTGTCAATGTTTCAGTTTTTTAATAAAAAGTTTAAAGTCTGTTTTTACTCTTAGTTTTTTTAGCATTTAGTGTTTGGTTATTTGGCTTTTCCTCCTCATAGATCCCTAACTAAAACTTTCATCAATCTTCTTCATCTATTAGTCACTTCATTTCATATACTTGTCTCTGTTTTTTGGGTTTTTTTGCTGTTTTTTAAAAAGAGTTTTATTGAGAAATTATTCATATAACATATGTTTTACCCATTAAACATATACAAATCAATGTTTTAAGTATATTTACAGATATGCACAACCATCATTAGAGTTTATTTTAGAACATTTAAATTTTCCCAAAAAGAATCCTTGTGCATTTACTACCTGTCTACCTCCCAGCTCTAAACAACTGCTATTCTACTTTATTTCCCTTAAGAATCACTTAGTCTTGGTTTAATGAAGAATGAAACTGTAGAATACTTTTGCTTTTATGACTAGTTTTTTCACCTAATAAACATTTTCAAGGTTTAAACAAATTGTATCATGAATCAATGTTTCATTTCCTTATATGACAAAATACTAATATTGGACTGTGTGTGGATATAGATTTGTTTAAGATATTTGGATTGTTTTCACTTTTTGATTTCTATGAATATTTCTGCTATAAACATTGGTACATGTACAAGTTTCATATGAATCTTTGTTTTCCTTACTATCTTTTTATTTTTAAAACTTTCATCATCTCACTTTTTATTTCTCTTAAGATATCATCTATCTCTTATGTTCACTTTTATTTAGACGTTCTTTCTAAATGTTTTGATTTATTTTCATTTTTTCTTGAGTTCTATCATTTCATTTCTAAGTTCTTCTAAATCTAATTTGTTTGCTTTCATTTCTTATGCCATATATAGTGTATTTTAAGGTATTAAGTAATAAATTGTAGTTTTGATCTGATTTGGAAGTGTATGTGCTTTTTACTGCTAATAAGGATATTATTTTTGCATTTCTCGCTATGAAATTTGGTCTATATTATATTAGGAATACTTTGGATTTATCTTTGCTTATCAGAATATTTAGAAAGAAGTGTAGTTCAGGGTATTTTTTCCTAAATCACAAATGTTTCTTGTTTATATGTAACATTCAAAGTCATGGTAAATTGTTCTCTGAATTTTATGGCCATACTTTCATTTTATATAAATATTTTCTATCTTTTGTCTATTATCTCCATCTTAATCAACTTAACCTAATTCTCAGAACTTTCTTCTTGGTTTGTGGCTCAGTCTGGGAAGACTTTCTAGGTTAGTTTTAAGTTTTTAAGAGGGCTACACTGTTCCTGCTCTTTTGGGCTTTTTGTACCCACTCTTAATGAGATTTGGGGTTGGGGAAAGGCACCCTTTGACTGCTGCTGTGTGGTGAGGTCCAGTGGGTTCTAGACCTGTTAAAGAGTTCTCCTACATGCTTTTCTATTCATAGGCTTCCTGAGTTTCTCTGTGTTCCTACCACATGTAGGAAGCATGTAAGTCTTATGCTGGTACTCTTTGTCCACCCATGTTTACGTTATGGTACTCACAGTTGTATTTTAGGTCCACATTTGTTGTGTATTTTGTCCATATGATTTTGATATCTATTTTCTGTGTTGTTTTGTTTTGGGTTCTATTTGTTTGGTGTTGGTGCTATAACATTAAAGAACTGCAATTACTGGTATCTTTCTAGAATCACTTTGTTAATCGTTTGCCATGGTGGCATGAAGAATACTTAGGAATTACTAGATGAAAGAGTTGAATAAATTACTACACTTAATTCTAGGTAATTATAACCATGAAGCTTATAATTTTGTAGTACAGGAAAAAATATCCAATGAACTTTTATTAATTTTGGATTTTTGCAATGCTTTTCTTTTGTGTTTTTATTTAGTTCAACAATTTATCAGATTTTATTATATCATACACTTGTTTACTGTTATTGATGGTCGGTGTTTTACATTTTAGTATAAGTAACTTTAAGCCATTCTCCATTCCATTTTGTTACATGAAAAAGTTATCCCCTATTAACATTTATTTTTTATTTTATTTCCAATTTTTCTAAAGTAAAATATTTAAAATAGATTACTTACTTCTCTAACATTCTTTTTCCATTAAACAGTACTAAAATTATTTAGTTTCCATAATGTCTTCTCCAGTATTACATGTGAAGAATCAAATTCTACAAAAGACAGTTGTTTTCTAGACTGTATTTTTTATATAAGAGTGATGTTACTCATGGAGATGATGTTGACCAGACTGTAACTCATAAAAAAGTAAATCACCCCAAAATGTAATACCTTAAATATTGTTTATAACAAATTAGTTGGAACATATGTCCATGACTCATTACAACACCTTGATTTGTCACTGTATTGTAACTAAAAACTACTGGATTACAAGTTGGCCTTTTCAAAAGGATTTGTAAAAATCATACATTTTAAAGGAAGCTCCTTTGGTATGTTATGAAATGCCACCATAATTTGTCTTCACTCTTGTAGTTATTTTCATTTACTCAAGGGATTTTACTTGCCTCAGGAAGATTTTTGCTCTTGACATTCTTTCGCTTCACTAGAGATTATTTATTCTACAGAGAGCCTTTCTGGAAACTATTTTAAACTTCATAAATGTAAACTTATTAACTCACTGTTCTCCTTTGGTATAGAGCAGTCACATATAACAGATGGAACTTTATGGCTTCACTATATGAACACAAATGAAATTATAAATAGGTGATATTTATTAATAGATGATAACAGTATTTTCTAATCCCTTGAACTTTTAAAATAATGCCTTGAGATATGCTCAAGACCTCACTCTTTCCCTTCTTTAGTAGTTGAAAACTACTATTCTATAGTCAAAATATTTTTATATTTAGAAGGAATTTAAGATAGAGATAGTCTTATTTCCTGACAGCCTCAGAGTTTGTTGTGGAGTTAGAGGAAGAGAATGCAGAGGATTTTTGTTGTTGTTGTTTAAATAATCATATGATCTCAGCTGGCTACACCATGGCTACATGGAAATGGAAAAGTGTCTATTATGATATATAATGCATATTGCTATTACAGTTATTTGGGTTTCATGTTAAAAACAGCCACTTGTTCATTTTTAAGTTAATGAAGAAGAGAAGAGAAGAGAAGAGAAGACCAAATTCCCAGGCAACAATAAACTTCATTTTATCTATATCAGTGATTCGTTTATTACTATGCCTTTAATAGGATTGCAGATAACAGTGATGTTGTGTTTATCATCAATTTTTGTTAAGTATGTGATGAAAGCATACAGCAGGTAGAAATCCCATCCTAATCTACACTCTGAGCAAAACATTGTTTTGAAATATGAAATTAATTTTCCAAATCAATTTATATATTTTAAAAGTCAAATAATTGGCAATTGATTATCTATCACCTTCACCCCATGTATGACCTATGATCCAAGTGGCAAACTGCAGAAATAATTTTGGCTATGCTTCCTGGATAATGAAATTTATCAAAAGGATATTAGGTAGCTTAAAAATGTTGACTTTTATGTGACAAAGCAGCATTTTATACCCCCAAATTATACAACATATCCAGTTCCTGGAGTGAACTGAGCAGCTGTGCTAGTAATAGGCCCTCTAGCTTGAACCATGCGTACCACTATCCTGAACCCTGGATGCTGTGACAGATGAGTTGACAGTGCTCATTTTGTAAACTTTTTGATGCTTTCCCCACCTTCCTGTTGTTGAGGAAGCTCCTGTGGTTCCTAATTCAAAGTACAAGGTGGATGTTTAATGCTGGTAGAAAGATTTGGTTACATGAAAGCTGCAAGAGAGTGCAAAAGAGTAAATTCAGAGCTTGTAGTTTTTACCATGAATAGAAGTTGTGCGTCCCGTAAGAGCTGGTGACCTCCAAACATGGGTGTGAGGGAGAAGGAGTCAGATACTGGTTTACTTAAAGAGGAAAAATAAGCTGCAAACATTTCTCCTTTTAAGCTAGATGATTTTATAAAACAGCTGTTTTGCTTTTCTTTTCTTGTGGGTTTTATCAGTGTAGTCCTGAAAGTACAGATAAAACTGAACAAAAGCTATTACACTTTGGCTGCCATTCAATATCTAATAATACTCAAGTAATTTTTTTCAGTATTTCAAACTGTCTGTGTATGTGTGTGTGTTTGTGTTTCTGTGTAGTAAAGAAAAAAATAATGTAATCATTTTCAGACCCTGAATTCCTTGGAATCTCTTCATGTTTCTTTTTAACAGATATAGGAAGCTCTGCCCAAAGACAGTTGTTTATCCATGCAGTAATTACTTTGATTGTGACAGTTTACCAAACAATATGCCTTTAACAATTGTAAAAAACATGAACTAACTTTTTCAAGTTTCTGTCCGGAGCTTGGCCTGAGGATGAAATAATCTAGCAAATTACTTGATTTTTCTTTTTCTCAAGTTGAAAAAACAAAATTTCTTTGATTTCTGACTTTTATATTCTCTTTGTGGCTTCTTGGGCTCTGATTTCTGACAAAATGTCAAATAACTTAGTGAGAAGGCTTATTAAGTGTTGCCTTCATGCCCTGCCACCTGCAGATGATTCAGCTTCTGGTTGAAATCCAGACTTCTGCAGAGATTTGGAAAAGCTTCTACTTGGCCTTGGGTCGTATTCAAGCTGTGTGTACTCAAAAGCCTAGGAAAGTTTGAAAATGAAATAGAGGATTCAGTCAGTGATAGAGGCCCTTACTATGGATCATGGTTGCCTAAGAGAATCCACTGTCACCAACAAAATCCATCACCAAGAATTTTTCTCTTAAGAATACATACCAAAGAGAACTGTTATAGTTTCTCATAAAAAAGGTTCATAAAAACACTATTCACAACAACCATAACTAGAAAAAACCCAGATGTTCATCAACAGTATAATGGATAAATAAATTATGTTATAGTTAGTAAAAACACTGAGCAGCAATGAGAATGAATGAACAACAGTAATACAGATGGATAAAACAAAAATTTTGTTGACAGAAAAACTCAACACATAAGGAGTATATCCAAAATAATTCCATTTTTAAAGTGTTAAAAAGAAAAAACCAATTCATGTTAATAGAAGTAATTACATTGGTTATCTTTGAGGAAGAAATAGTGATTTCAGGCTCATATAAGGGGAGGTTTATTTCCGAGAGATGTGTTTTTTTATGTGGATGCTGATTTTATGAACATGTTTACTTTGTTCATAGTTGTTGAGTTGAACACATAGTTTCATAGTTTTCTGGATGTAGGTTTTAGTTCAGCAAAAGGTAAATCCATAATATAATAAGCTCTAAAACATGTACATTGATACATTTTATTCTCAAAGATTGCTTTTCCTCTCAAATCAGGGTAACTTAAATGTGTCAGAGTTAAAAACAGAGTTAATATTAATTCGAAATGCTCTGATTGTTTTATTTAGGTGCAATTCACTATACTCTTACTGGATAGTTGTATATAATGAACTATAAATACATTATGTGTGAGTGGCATCATTTTGAAATGAAATGATGTACCATAAAACATTTTACTTGGTTTTCATAGAAGAGTGAGAAGCATGTACATAGAGAAATATTCACTAGTATAGTAATGCAGAGCATATACATACATATATATATATATAGTGTGTGTGTGTGAACTATATCAGCCTATGTAAATATTGATTGCTATTTATTTTAATATGAAGATACTGACCCCATAATATGGGTTCTTATACAGTACCATTGCAATTACATTCCTATCATAACTCATTGTACTTGATTAACGGCTAGTGTTTCCAGTTAGAATGTAACCCCACCCCCCTCCACTGGAGACCACACAATTCCATGTTTCATTTTAATCTCTGTTATATTCTACACTGAATGATGCATATTAGAAATATAAATAATATATTTAGGTGATGGATGCAAAAGATGCAAACAGATTTCAAGGAGATTAAAAGTCCAGTAATCCACCTAGAGTGTTCATGCAGGAATATCTTTCTGGATATTCTTATACAATTTATATGTTCTTCTACTCCCAAATCCTAATAAGAAATGGTTGACAAACTGAGAAAATTAACATTATTTATAATTTTCATGTGAAAATTAAATATAACTATCCATGTAGAGATTTCACTGATTTGAAAATTATTTGTTAATAGAAAGTGAACAGGAAGAGCAAAAACATTCATGCCAATTGAAAATTATGGTGAGGATTTCTGGGAAATGCAGCAGAAATATGTAAGAAGAATTTAGTCATGGTACTCTTATAACTGTTATTGTAGGTCAGGTTATGGGATTTTCTGCTATTAACCATGAGCCATAATTGCAAATTACATACTTATATCTATTTCTAGCTTTTTATCTATGTGTACATAATGTATGATATATATAAATATATATATCATACATTATATACATTTTATGAATGTTTTTTCAAGAAATAATAAGTTTAAGATACTAAATGAGTAGTTAAATTTGTAATGTTTATACAAAATTCTATACCTTGGCACTACTTTGCTAGCAGATTAGAATGTTATGTTGAGTGAAGACTTCCCAGTAAGATTTACTGATGTTTCCCATTTTCTATAGCTGCAAATTTTAGTACAGATCACAAAATACTACTGAAATAGTAAAGAAAAATTACTACAAGTATTACTGAAATATTCAGTATTAGTGTTACTTTTACTATATTCCAACAATTCAAAAAATAGCAAGATTTTAGGAATTTTTAGAATTCCTGAGAATTCTCATTTTTGTTGCCAAATTCTGAAGATTAATGTCTCTTAGATATTTGAAAATGGTAAAGTCAAATAGGTGCTTGATCTTAAATGGTTTTTATCCTGGAGAAAAATCATAACATAAATTGTCTACATGTCAGTATATAGTAAGTGCCTCCAGCAGTATGAACTTGATTATGAAGTTATTAAAGGAAGATCTAAGAAAAATGTGGAAAGAATTGATGGTGGTGTTGCGGCAAAAGAGGTATTTGAGTTTTCAAGTTTGGGTTATAATGAGAAAAGTGGGCGAAGGATTTAAAGAAGAGGGAAATTTTATACAAGAAGAATAAGGTAATCTAAATATACAGAAAAATAATATATGTGGCTAAATTATAGAACACATTTTTCTCTTTTCATAGAATGAGTTTCTATTATAATAGGATAAATTTAATAATACAGATCAAAATGTCGTATACTGATCCTTGAACACTGGCCACATTTGCACAGTGTCAGAGAAAGTTGAAATTTACCATAATAACTTGTCAGAAATTTGTTTAATGTAGTTCCTGTCATGGCATCAATTTTATGCCAAAATTATTTGTAACCCAGTTGCACTCTTCCACTTTTTGCCTTGGAAAAGCTTTTCCTCCACATCTGGTTGTTTGTGACATATTCCTCATCTTTCTGACCCCAAACTCAACACACTGCACAGTGGTTAATGCCAGTGTTGTGTGAATTAGTTCACCTTTTAAAATTTAAGCTAGAGAAGCAATAGCTCTATGCAGAACCCTCAAAGATAAGGTCTGTGCACCTTAATGAAGGCATAGTCTGATGGCTCATCCTTCCAACTCCCTACATGCTGACTGTGTTCTCTACTACCTCTGGATGTCATGCTAAGGTTTTGTCCACAGTCCTAATCTCTCTAGGACCTACGAACAACAAATTATTTCATGCACTTTTTGTTTTCATTCCTCATTGTGTTACACCTGGCACACACATTTGAATCTAATTTTCCCTCTGTTTTCAGGGATATATTGCAGACAGGTTATCTTGGCTTATAGCCATTCTCAGGTGAGAGACCTCAAAGCCAAATTAGAAAGTAATCACATGAGTCCTTGAGTTTTGATCAAGGTAGGAAAATTACATGTATAAGACACTGAACAAGACGAGTATTGATTAAATAATTTCATCCTTTTGAGCTGATCATATATTTTTTGTACTTGGCTCTATTGATATAGTGTATTACATTTATTGATTTGTGTATGTTGAACCATCCCGACATCCCTGAGATGAATCCCACTTGGTCAGGGTGTATGATCTTCTTGATGATCTTTTGCATTCTGTTTGCCAGTATCTTATTAAGAATTTTTGCATCTATATTCATTAGTGAGATTGGCCTATAGTTCTCCTTTTCAGTTGGGTCTTTCTCTGCTTTGGGGATCAAGGTGATGCTTGCTTCCAGGAATGAATTTGGGAGTATTGCTTCCCTTTTAATTTCATTGAAGAGTTTAAACAGCAGTGGCAGTAGTTCCTCTCTAAATGTCTTGTAGAATTCAGCAGTGAAAACATCAGGACCTGGGCTTTTCTTAGTTGGTAAGGTTTTTATTACATTTTCAGTTTCATTGATTGATATTGGGTCATTTAGAAGTTTTAGTTCTTCATTCAACTTTGGTAATTCACACATATCTAGGAGTCTGTCCATTTCTTCTGTATTTTCTATCTTATTGGTGTATAGGTTTTCAAAACAGGTATTGATGATCCTCTGGATTTCTGCTGGGTCCATTGTAATTTCACCTTTTTCATTCCTAATTGGGTGGATTTGGGCCTTTCTTTTCCTTTTCCAATAAAGTTGGGCAAGGTTTTGTCAATTTTGTTTATTCTTTTGAAGAAACAACTCTTAGCTTCATTGATTTTTGTATCATTCTCTTAGTCTCCATTGCATTGATTTCCTCCCTGATCTTTATAATTTCCTCCCTTGTATGAGCTTTGGGTTTGTCCTGCTCTTCTTTTTTAGAAGATTGAGATTAAGCATCAGGTTGTGTAATTGGGCTCACTCTGTTTTCCTAATGTGAGTATTCACTGCTATGAATCAATTTCCCTCATAAAACTGCTTTCATTGTATCCCATAGATTCTAATATGTTGTATTGACATTGTCATTTAATTGTAGGAATTGTCTGATTTCTTCTTTAATTTCTTCTGTGACCCATTGGTTATTCATTAGTGTGTTGTGCAGTTTCCATGTGTTTATGAAATTCTTTAGGTTTCTTTTGCTATTGATCTCCAATTTCATTACACTATTGTCTGATAATATACAGGGGATAACTGCAATTTCTTTGCACTTACTTAAACATGTTCTTTGAGCAAGTGTGTGGTCTATTTCAGAGAACAACACGTGTGCAGCTGAAAAGAATGTGTATTCTCATTTTGTAGGGTGGACCACTCCTTAAACATCTGTTAAATTCATTTGTTCAGAGTTTGAGTTCTAGTATTGCATTATTTATTTTTTGTCTAGTTGATCTATCTGTATGTGACAGTGGTATATTGAGGTCCCCCTCTACTATTGTATTAGTGCTTATTTGAGTTTTCATGTCCATTAGTATTTGTTTTATATAGTTGGGCGCACTAGTGTTTGGTGCATATATATTAATGATTGTCATCTCTTATTCTTGGATTGTTCCCTTGACAAGGATGTAGTGTCCTTCTTTGTCTCTCTTAATCAGTGTTGGTTTGAAATCCACTTCATCGGCAAAGAGGATTACTACTCCTGCTTTTTTTCAGATTCCTGTCGCATGGAGTATTTTTTTCCACCTTTTAACTTTCAGTCTATGAGTTTCTTTTTTAATCAGGTGTGTTTCTTGCATGAAGCATATTGTTGGTTCTTGCTTCTTGACCCATTCTGCCAGTCTATTTCTTTGGATTGGTGAACTGAGACTGTTAACATTGATGGTTATTACTGAAATGTATTGACTTATCCTTGTCATGACTTTTTCTTTTTGTTGGATTTTCCTCTTTCCATTTAATTTCTTATCATGCCCAATGGATTCATTCTGCTAGGGTTCCTGGGGTTGCGATCCTCATTGTCTTTTCCTAGGATATTGTTTAAAATTTTTTAGAGTGCTGGTTTGGTATTCATGAAGTTTCTGAGGTGCTCTTTGTCATGAAAGTATCTCTTTTCTCCATCAATTTTGAAAGATAGTTTTGGAGGTTACATCAATCTGGGTTGTAGGCTGTTTTCCTTTAGGGCTTGAAATACATCATTCCACACTCTTCTTGCCTTGTGGGTTTGTGTTGAGAAATCTGCTGTGATTCTGATGGGTTTTCCTGTGTATGTGATTCGTATCTTTTATCTAACTGCTTGTAGAATTTTTCTTTTCTGTTGGGCTTCTGGAATCTTAACTATTATATGCCTAGGTGTTGATTTTTTGTTTTTGATCATGGCTAGATGGAGTCTTATGTGCCTCACTTATCTCTATGTCAAGTTCTTTTCCCCTATTTGGGAAGGATTCTGCCATCATTTCTGTGAACATTTTTTTTTATGTCATCTACACTCTCTCCTGTTTCTTCATTGACTCCAATCAGTTTTATGTTATTCTTCTTTGCATTGTCTACCAGTTGCTGGATTGATTTCTCAAGGTCCCTTACTATTTTTAAGAAGTTTTTCTTTCCCTGGTCACTAATTTCAATCCTATCTTCTATATCTGAAATTCTAGCCTCACATTAGCTCATTCTGCGATGTAAACTTTCAATGGAGTTTTTATTCTCCTGGCAATCTGTTTGTGTCTGTTTTATGGATTCCATTTGTTTCCTATGTTGGAATTCCATCATGTTCCTCAGCTCTTCTATTTTTTTTATCTTTGTCCACTCTAGATTTATTAATCATGTCCTGTACTATGGGCACAATTTCTGCTATTATCTGAGAAATTATTTCTGATTTCATTCTTTCCATCTCCTCTTTCATTGCCAGTTCAGGGAGTCCAGGTAGTTGAGCATCAGCTTGTTCCATCTTGTTGCCCTTTAGGGTTACCTTAGGTGATCTGGAAGCCTGCTTCTGAGACTTATTTGTGTCTTCTCATTTCAACAGATGCAGTGTGCTGTGTCTTTTTTGAGGCAACTTTTTGCTCACCCACTGGTCTTGAATTCTAAGCAAGCCACCAAAGAGCCTTTTCTCTGATGCTCACCAGTACACCAATTCTTAGAGTCCTGGCCTTCTGGATCCCTGAGCTGACCTGTTGTCTGGGCAGGCTTCTGGCTGGGGCCTGTGCACACTTGGGGTGGTATCTAGGTGTGTCTCTCACTGGGTCTCTTATGTAGCTGTTGTCTGGGAGGGCCTTTGTTTGGGGACTGTGTACCCCAGTTTCTGTTGTCTGCACAGGCTTTGGCTAGGGTCTCCATGCACTTATTAATGGTATTGGGCAAGCCTCTGGGCATTGCTTGTGTGCCTGTACAGCTCTTCTCCAGGTGGGTCCCTGGCTGTGGCCAATGGTACGGTGGGCCTCTGGCTGAAAAGTGCACTTCAGTGTAGCTCCTCTCTGGGCAGATCCCCCAGCCTGAGTAGGTGTACCAGAGCCTCTTGGGTTGGGGCAGACCCAGACTGGGATCTGCCTGCAGCTGCACTGGTCTATGCCACACAGCTGCTCCCCGGGATCTGTACACACTCACAGATGCAATGGTGGGCCTCTGGCGGAAGCCTGTGTGCCCATGCAGCTCCTTTCCCTTTGCACCCCAGGTCTGGGTGGTAGTGAAGGAGCCTCTGGGTTCAGGGCAGACCCCTGAGTGGGATCCACCTGCAGCCATGCTGATCTGGGCCACACAGCTGCTCCCTGGGATCTGTACACACTCAAAGGCCAATGGAATGGTGGGACTCTGGTGGTCGAGAAACTCAAAATATTAATAAAGAGCAAAATAAAAGACAGAGGTAGGAGGTAGGGAGATATCTCTTTCTCAAAGGTGAAGAGGATTGAGAGATGGAGGGAGTAGGAAGGACTGAAAGGGAAGAGGTGACAAAAGAATTAAGATGTTCCATGTACATCTATCAACTCCCCACAAGGAATGCAATCATTATCTACTAAAATATGTATGATTTAAAAAGTTAAAATATTGTCCCAAATTTTGGAAAGGACAAAGTTCTCATCACTGTTATTTGAGATATTCTGAGTAAAACAAGAATTTGAGGGGAAGACATACAATCTAGTTTTCAAATGTAAGTTTGGAATGGTTAATCAGTAAAAAGGTGTTTTTAGCTCCAAGTCATGTCTTTAAATCACTGTGATTTCTTTAAAAAATCACGTATATTCTAGCATTTACCTTTTTGTTCTTTGGAAAGAGCTGGCAGTACAAAGGACTTATGTTTAAGATTTGGTATTTTCAAGAATCCCACTGCATGAAAGTTGCATTTAAAAATAATGAAATTTAGCATCTACAAAGAATTAGAATTCTACATATTTTATTTCATTAGAACTATATCCAGATGTTTGATGTGAAATAATACTTCTAATGTAAAGTCATACTTCAGAAATGATTAAGTATATGTTGAAAATACAATAAATAATAATAAAAAAGCTAATTTATTTTCTATTTTCACATCACTTTAATTTTTCCATCTTTGTCCCATTTCTCATTTTGTTTTTTTTTCTTATTTTACCACAAATAGCAATTTGTTTAATTGAACATTTGCTACATTACTAGTACCACAATAGGGGTCTAAAGATATACTTTTGTAAATAAGTTGAAGATATATTTAAATAATTGAAAGCTTAGCAAAAGATGTAAAACATAACTGTTGTCTTATATAGCACAATCCTTAAGATGTTAGATGGAACGAGAAAAGGACAGATAGGTTTTTGAAATTTATCATTTCACTTTATCCTGTTATAGTCTATACAAATAAACTTTATGTACCTCAATTAGATGATTGTGTGTGTTATTTTTTCCTAATGATATACCAGAATTTATGACCAAGTGAACTCATATTTGTGAGTGATAAACATTAAAATGTTAACATTCTATAACTTTTCTCTGACAATAAGCATCCAAGAACAGAGAAAGCATAAAATGAAAAGGCAACTGAAATCTCTTTGTCTGTGTAAATATTAAATATATATCATGCTTACATGACTCTTGGAAGAGTTAATGTGGAAGGATTCAATTTCATTTGCAGAAATAACTCTTGACAGTTATTCCACAAGGCTTCTCAAAATTTCTGCAAATAACACTGTAGGAATGTCACATAAAACAGCTGTGCTTTATATTCTATCTACTTTATAGATTACTGAATTCTGAACCTGATTAAGTTGTTTGACTTTTAGAAGACAGGATAAACAAACTAAGAGATATGGCATTAGTTTTAATAAAACATCTTTCTTGAGAATGGCCATTTATCTCTACTAAACAAGATTTCATGGGATGAAAAAAGAAGATATAAACTCATGAATATGGTTGTGTTTATGTGCAGTTTTCAGAATAGAATTTTGTAGATAATTCAAGTAACTCAAGTAAATAGTTCAATCTAAATTATTCACTAAGTTTGGCAGGATTATTTAACATTGCAAAAATATTACAGATATATACCATGGTCATTTGTGATATTAGATTTTTTTTTTTTTTTTTTTGGTGCCGGGGGTTGAACTCCGGCCCTTGCGCTTGCGAAGCAGGTTGAAGAACCACTGAGCTAAATCCCCAGCCCTATGATATTAGATTTATTAGAATGGTAGAATGTGAGAGAGAAAACTGATACACCGAAAATTTGAAAATAAAATGTGAGCATTTCAATCATTGCTTGAGGCCTTGTTGGTAATTTAACATTAAGAATATGTTAATGTATATTGATAGAAGCTATACTAAGCATAATACTTCAACTGGGGAGGAGAATAAATATTATTAAGAATTTAATAGTTTGAAGGAAGAAACAAAAGGAAGTAGGATCTATAGATTACAGATTGAGTAGTCAACTGCTTCTAGATGGCATTCTGTTCGAAACAGGAGAAAGGTTTTTATTCTGAAACTCCATTAAGACCAACCCGTGGGACAAAGATTAGAGACAAGGTGGCATTTTCCTGTTTATACCTGAAAACCACAATGTTGCCTCCAATAAAATGAGAGAAAGAAGCCTTGGGGCAAGGAAGACAATATTAAAAAAAAAGGTTGTAGCCAATATAAAAGAAAATTAGAAAACAAAAGTTAGAGAACTTCAGGTGTTCTGCTGGTCATGAAATGGCTGAAAACAAATAGCACAGAAATATACAAAGATTTGAAGAAACTACATTCATTGAGATTCTTTGACCTTAGATTCAAAGTGTTTGAATTTTCTAGCTATAAAAGATCTTCTCAGGTAACCAGAAATGATTTTATACAGTTACAGTAGGGAGGAAACAATTTTATTTCTGTATAAAGTTAATTGCATAGATAGAAAATGAACAATAAAAAGAGATGTTAACACATTTTTCTTGATGTTTTGAGGAGGGGATATGTCCCTGTGTCTATGATCAAATGGTATATATGTATATGCATGCACCATCCGTACAATGCTAAAAACAAATATAATTATTTTCCTATTTTTTAATAAAACATGAACTTGCAGGGCTATAGGCTTGTACCAAAGTTACTTGTAAAATTTTGTGCTGCTCCAAAACAAGATAATTTTCCAGATGCATACTAGAATATTGTAAGACTGACCCATCACTCAATTTTTAGTAAAGTTGAAGGGTAAGTAGATAACAAACTTTTAGACCTTAATTTTCAGGACAAAGGAGTCACATCTAATCCAATATATATGACTGAACAACAGAACAGTTAAAATTTCTAGATTTTCAGCTAAATGGAATTTGCTATTTACTCTTTTGAGGAGGAAAAATGAGTGTTCTCTATGTTGAAAGGAGCAAAAGTAACAAAAACATATTTGATGGGCAGAATGGTAGAGTGTGGCAAAAAAAGATAGCGTTTACTAAAGCTTTCTTTCTCCTTTTATATACATCAATGAGACACTGTCCAGCTCCCTTTGAGTTAGTTTGAACCCATGTGCAAGTTCTGGTCAATTGATTATGGTCAGAGTTTGAGGTATGACACATTCAGGCCTGACACATAAAAATCTATCAGATACCAACTGCCCTTTATGCCTTCATTGTGGAAAAAATTGGATGTAGAGGGTTGGGGTCAAAGACGGAGTTGCCACAGGATGGAATGAGCTGGGGACTCTTGAGTGCTATGGATTAGATCTAAAGTATCTCCCAGAGTTCCATGTGTTCAGAGCTGGGCTTTTGGAAGATAATTGGATCATGTGGTGCTATACTCAACAGTGGATTAATATGATGCATCCATAGCTACATGTGCTGCCAGCAGTTGGAGCCTGGCCAGAATTGTTGGGTGAAAGGGGCCATAACCTGAAAAGGTATATCTCCTCCTTGGCTCCTCCTTTTGCTCTGTTTTCTGCCTGCCATGGGTTGAACACCTTTTCTTTTGGCACTGAACTTCAACCATTCTGTTTCTGCTCTGGAGCCAATGGACCAAAACCATGAGCCAAAGTAAACCTCTTCTCCATTAAGTCATGTGTGTTGGGTATTTTGTCCCAGTGACAAAAAAAAGTGACTAAGGCACTAAATAATCATGAAGCAGTGCTCTTTTGCTTTCTGAAGCCCTACCCAGAATGGCATGTGATGTGCCAAACAAGTCTATTCATTGATATTTGAAAAATTGCTTTTTACTCGTTTAGAATATCCTGTTAAACACACACACACACAGAAGATTGACAGTGCAATGCTGAAACTTCAAAGACAAATAGTTATAGTGTATATTATATACTATTTCTAATCATAAGAAATAGTTTAGAAACTTGTTTTATCATTATCAAATGAAAAAGAAAATAGAACAAGCTTGTAGGAGGAAAATTTACTGAGAATGGATGATATATCAACATGTAAGTGGAAACCAGACATCTCCACTCTTGTCATACTGCAAATCCAGAGTGATTATGAGAAAAATACAGGAAATGTCTGGATTGAACTTTTGAAATTCATTGGGTAATCTGGCAGTCATTGAGGGAATGGAACCTAGTTAAATTACTGTCCAGAAAGAAACTTTCAGTCAAAAATAAAAGATGGTGGAGACAGAATATATTGTGAAAGACAAATCTATCTTATGACTACTATAGAAATCAAGATTTCCTGAAAATGTTAGAGCATGGGAATAGATATTCAAAAGACATGGGTAAAATTGGTCAGGAAGTAACTGAAAAGTCCTCACAAAATGTGGAATGTGCCATTGGATAGGGCTGTGGAAATGCCTGGAATTTGGGGAATCTCCCAGATCTAAGTATGTGCCAACTACATCATAGACTAGAAAATGGATGTGTAGAGAGTGCTGGACCCCAAGGAAACAGAAGTGGTCCTTGAGGGCTGCAGGAGTGAATCCAATCAGTAATGAAACACCTAATAGTTCTTCGGTTATTGCTTTTCTTTCACAGTTGTTTCTCCATTGCAAAATAAATTTCACTATCATCTAAAATAATGCTTGGCACATGAAAGATAATAAGTACTTATGTAATGTGTTAATTAGTTTTTCTGTTGATAAAGCTTATTTTCTCAGACTTTATTTTAATATATTTTACATATTTTGAGTGAGAGAGTGTCTAAATGTTAAAAAATAGAAATTGAATAATATTTTAAAGATTCAAGTTTGATATGACTTATGTAGAACTGTGGTTATATTATTATAATTAGAGTAAATCCCAAACTACTCTGATTTCATCTTATCTTTTTCATGATATCATTTAGGTAAAAATTAAATCAAGTAACGTATTTCCTACTTACCTTTAGAATGTATTGTTGTTCTAAAAGTCTCTAAATTCATTCTTACTTTAGCCTGAGTTTCCAAAGTGATAACTTTATTGAGACTTTTTAGTATTTCACCATTCTAATTTTTTTTTTGAAGGAGTTTGAAGCTTTTCCTCTCTTGCCTCTCAACTTCATGTTTGTGGTCTTTGTTTAAAAAAAAAAATGACAGGAAGGGCAACTATATCCCCAATTACTTGGATGCCAGAGTCTTTGATGAGTCAAGGCATTGTGGGTATAGTGATTTATCTGGCATTGCTTTTCTTGTTATTAATGATATTCTAATTAGACCAATCAGTTTTAATTAGTGTGCTGTCATGTAGCAATCTAATAAAATACAGTGTTGAGGAAAATTGATCTGGCCTTGATTCTAATTACTTTCCTTGATGCTAAACCTTATCAAAATAGAAATTGATTCTTTCCAGGCAACCTACCCTACGACCTGTCTCTCTTCCTTTATCTTGTCTTGCTTTCTTACACACAGTCTTCTATTTGTCCCCTTAATTCATATCATGTTCTCATCCTTAATTCATATTGTGTCCTCATTCTCAATTTATTTTAGGCATAACTTGGTCTTTGATGTAAACTGGAAGGGTAGGGTTTACCACCTGTCAGTAAAAGCATTCTTCAGTACAACTTTTCCTCCATGGAATATACCAGATCATAGTCCCATAATCCTAAAGGCTGGCCCAGAGGTAAGGCAGATAGGTTTAGACCCAGGTTAGCCTCCACATAAATCAAAATCAGAGAAAGCTGAAACTGTGGCTGGATTTAGATTTGTAAAGGCAGTAACATTAGCATTACAAAAGAAATATCTTAACAATTTTTATGGGAGATTTGTTTAAGTCTATATTCCTAGAGTAGTATGACATTTTTACGGTAAATAAATGAGTATCTCCAAGAATTAGGTGATTGATGTTTCCCTCACATCTATTTCAATCTCTTTGAGATCAAAATCATTTGAGATAATTGATATTTTCTTTGAATCAGAAAGTACTTCAAATACGAATCTTAAAAGCAGACAAAATTTTAAATAGTTTTAGCTTACTATAAAACTAGGATTTTTTAAATAACACTGTTAATGGAAACAAAATTTAGGTGTACCTTTCTGTGTAATTTTAGTTGTTTTCTTCTTTTTTAAACATGCTTTATTTTAATGATGTTTTAAATCAAAGGACAGGTTGCAATTCATTCAAAGCATATATCTTGATCTTCATAAAAGATCCTTTTCATTATACTATCATAGCTTTTGCTTGAAACATTGAAAATCTCATTAACTTTCTAAATTTTCTTTTGTGTGTGACCCTCAAGGAGTTAATAGTAGCTATAAATCTATGTATTTTCAGATGAAATAGATATCATGACTATATAAAATATTTTATGCATCACTAAACATTCTTGAAATGCTTATAAAAATGTCTAAGAAGGATTTTAGAACTGTTTTAATGGTTTTATGCAACTTTGAATTTGGAATCTGTTAAGTTTTAGCTTGTAGGTGAGGCTATAGGAAAATTAAACTGAAGTGTTGCTCAATCATTGAACTTCTCCTCATAACAATGCTTCTCATGATACCAGCAACCAGTCCATTGACCATTTGAGAATAAGATAGGAACTCATTTTGTTACGAAAGTCCTATAATTCATTAAACACACTGCTTAGGTAAGCTGACAGTTGTTTATCATAAGAAGTCTGTATCACTGGAGAACTCAGAAATCCAAGTTATATCTGGCACTAGCTCCTTATTTCATCATATATTAATTCTTTGAGTAACTCCACTGCGGACCATTTGTCATTTTGAAAATAAAAAAGATGTTTCTTGGATAATAAATGTTTTCACAAGTAACAGAATATCAGTGAGAGAGGGGAGCCAGAACTATCCTACCTTTATCAAGATTTTATATGATGTTTAAAACATATTCTCTGATACATTCTTGATTAATCTTACTGTAACTCAGTTATGAGCTTATGAAAGAGGCCATATCAGGAAAGAGACCACTCTATCCAGTAAAGAATACTTGATCAGTAATTTGAAAGTGATGAAAAAATTTAAAGACTATGACATTTTCATGATGAAATCTGTAGACCTGTACAAAGGAAATGCTCAGTGACACCTCAGTTGTTGAACTCAATTTGTTTGAAATTTGTTCTCAAACACCGAAAAGTTTGAGAACTAGACATATTTTTCCCAGAACAAATAAGGGCAACCAAATTTACAAAATTACACTTATAAATTCACTTTTCCAGGACTTTAACAAATTTTACAATGATTTCTTTCTTTAATTCTATCATGGTTCTCACAGTTTGCCTCTTAGGTTTACTGCTGATATCAGTAACTTTCTTTGGAGCCATGGTTACAATATTTTACGAAAATAAAGTGCAAAAGAATGTTTTAATGCACTAACACAAGCACTGAATGCTGTCTGGGAGGAGTGGCGCTTAGACTGAAGCATCCCCCCTTTGTGTCCGCAGTGAGATGCAACACGCGGCTCACTCAGCCTGTACAGGCTTTTCCAAATCAGATTTTCAGTTCAAGGAGTTATGAACACTGAGCAGATTTTTTTTCAAACTTTGCTGTTTGAGTAAAGTTCAAGTTGGCTGTTCAACAACCAAGGTAACACCATATAGAAACTATTCTAGGGCTGGGGATTTAGCTCTGTGGTTCCGACACCTGCCTTCCAAGCACAGCTTGATCCTCGGTACCAAAAAAAAAAAAAAAGAAATTATTCTAAATACTTTTTAGCATAGACTGTTATAAAATATTTATTATAAAAAGTAGAGAAAGCTTGTGTCGAATCCTGTAGTTAGAGAGGTTCTAGGAGATTCTAAGAGAGAGTCTAGATACTGAAATATGTGATACCTACTCCAAGCTCTTTAAGGTTAGTTTGTACCTTGTCCACTAACGAATCTTTTGTCATCTGGCCTGTACCTTCTTAGGATGTATATCTTCATGTAAACACAGTGGCAGGAGCTGGAAAGTAAATATATTAATTGTTTAACCTGAGGCTCTTAGAGTTTTTCCAGGTTAAATACTAGTGTGAAACCTATACCTGGAAAAGCATAAAGTTGAGATATGATTATTAACTGGCTGTTTTGCCTATGGATTGGGGACAGGGAGAAATATTATGAATGCTCTACCATCCTCGAATTTTTCAATGAAGTGTTTCTCATAGCCAGATATAACTGATTTGGGAAAATAATTAACTTAAAGTTATATTAAAGTAGATTTGTTCATAAAATCCAACTAGAGAAGCAGCAGAATCCTAACAGAGAAAACTATATTGTGCAAGTTGCAGAAAAATGGACCAAGGAATATGTTATATATTTTCAGTCAGAGTAAAAGTCTCAATGAAGGGACTGTAGATAATAGACTCTGGGTGATGGAAGAGGTAATTCTCTTCAGAGTCATGAAAACACCAGCATTAAATGTTCAGAAAGTTCAATGAGAATTAGGTATAGGCCATAGCCTGCCCAGAGAAAATTTAGTAGCATGTAAATATTCTTTCTCCAAAATCTCAAAGTTTTTCTGAACCAACTTTCCTCCCATTGTAAAAAATTGAAAAGGCAGTTTAATCTTCATGTGATGATGGAGGAGGGTGGAAGCTAAAGGTGAGTACTACAGCCCGTCACATCTGTCTTTGCACAGTAGATTCCTATGCTTGTAGCTGTCAGGAAGCAAAGAAGATGAGACTGTTAAATTTTGAATTAATTCTGAAGTATTACATATGATTGGACATTTTGATTACCAAAATGAGACTGCATAACTTGAAGTAATCAGAGAACATTTTATTATCTAACTGACTGAGAAATGATGTAAAATGTGCCTAAGACTTCACCCAGATAGAAAAATAACTAGTTCCACACAATGGATCAGAAGGGGTATTAGGGAGAGAAATTTGCATTCAATTTCACATGTTATGAATCCTGCTTAGTTAATATACTGGTCATACAGTTGTTCAGGAAATTTGCTTGCATTTTTAGAGAAAATGCCAAACCAATCCAAATTTTATTAATGCAAAAATCATTGTACCAGTTAAACTAGATTATCAACATCACTAGATTGAAACTCCTGAGGAGGTGATTGGATTGTGAGGGTAGTAACTGAAGGGACTATTAGAAAGTGGTGTCTAGCTGGAGGAAGTGGATCATAAGGGTGTGACAATGAGAACTGTAGCTAGTTCTTGAGTCCTTCATCTCTGACTGACTCCATAACACTTGAATTTTGCATGCCTGTAAAATTAGCACCAAATAGATGATGCCAAGGTTGGCTTCCAGCTGAGTCAGTAGGCTGGATCTCTTGGATCATTAGGAGAGTAGCCTCTGTATACCTGGAAGAATAAACTCCAGGATTCATTTTCCTACTTTTCCCATGTGTTGTCCTACATTGCAGATTCTAGAAAGTTAAAATCTATCTTTCTTAGACTCCCTTCCAGATAATTTTTTAAATACTTGTTAGATTTCACCAAATAATGTTGTTCTAATGAAATTTTAAATACAGAAATAAAGTGGATGCCACATTTCAGTTAGAGATACTGGATTTTTTATTGTTCCTCAAAATTATAATTGTCCTGAAACAGACAGATCATCTGTGGCAGTGAGACTCAAGATGCAGACCACAATCATGAGAACTGTAGTAGTCATAGGGCAGCAGCAGAAGCATAACTGCAGTCCTGATTCCTGTGATATAGTTATGTTAGTCATTAGGACTACGCACAAATCTTTGGAGTATTTTTCTTTCAAATGTGTGGTAAGATTATAGTTCCTAAACATCTTGAAGTAGATGAGGCCATGTTACTTGGTTTCACCAATGCGATATGGGAAAATTGTATGTACTATTTTATGTAGAAGTATATATATGCTGACATGTGATTCTTTAACTTTTCCTCTTTCTTTAGCCACAACTAAGATAGAAGTATGTGCTGAAAAGGAGTTGAAAAGCTGAGCCATCATATCTATAGCAGCTACCCTGGAGAATCATCCAGATATGTACCATTGGTTTTCCCATTATTGTTTTAAATTACCAAGATTTGGAGATTTTTTATCCTATCATACATTGACTTATCTTAGCATTACAGACTTTGATGTTGTTATGATTTGTATCTAGATGTCCTCCAAGACTCTCATGTGCTATAGGCAGGTCTTTTGGAAGGAAATTGACCATAGGGGCACAATGACTGACTTGCTGTTATGAGGTGGGGCCTAGTCATGGGAGGAAGGTCATTAGGAGCATGATGTTAAATCTCAAATCGCCTCCCTTTTTCCTCTTTTTTCTCTCTACTTCCTCCTGGCATGATGTGAGCAGATTTCTTCTGCCGAGGTCCTTCTTCTATTATGCTGTCAAACATACCAGGACTGAAACTTATGAAATGTGAGCCAAAATAAACCTCTTCTCCTTTATGTTGGGGTGTTGGGTATTTTGTCTCATGAATGAGTAATGTACTAAGATTGATACTACATATGAAATATTGTGATAAGAGAACCTGAAATATGTGAGCATATAGCTTGGAGAAGGGATCAAAAAACATCATTTCTGTCTGAAAATTAATAGTCTGTGTTATTTACTGACAAAGTGCTTTGTAAAAGGTCTTTTGAGAGGACATGGAAGGTAATCATGTACTTAATGAACTCATAGGGATAGAGGGAATGGACAGCAAAGTGAATGTGGAAAGTGTGTACTCATTAACCTTAACTGTGTTAGGAAGTTATGTGGAGGTATGAATTTAGGAAAGAATTAGACATAAAATAATAAAAAGATGAAAATAAATAGAAAATTAGGAACTCTGAGGTTAGAAGTGCAGTTATTTCTCAGCCCCTCACTTTATATGTAAAAACTAAGAGAAGACTTTGAGTGACAAGAATCAAATTAAGGGGGTGACTATCACAAGCATCGTTGTAATCTTCAGATGAATTAAAGTGTTTCAGATTTAAGATCCACTTAAGAGCGTGGCCAAATTAAGTGAATCTTCAATTAGCTAAAAATGTCTCAGAAAATGATTAATGCATATCTCAATCACAGAGCTATTACAATCAAGGTATATAGAATCACATCTAGGTTTTTAAAAAGATGGTAATAAGATAGAAACTAAACATATACTACAAAATTGTAATGTCCTGAGAAAATTGTGCATTTGGCTATATCAGCTCATGTAACTTATTGAAATGAAATAAAATACCTACTACAGTTTTGAAGAGGTTTTCTACCAAGAAAGCAAATACTGAGCTAAAAGGTAATACCAACTAGAAACTTAAACTTTTTATTTTTGGCTTCCAAACTTGTATAAATAGGAATTGGACTAACAAGTCTCTCCAGCTAAAAAATATGCTGCATTCTTTCATTCCAATTATAATCTAGCCAATGAAAAAATAGCAAAGAAACAGTTTCTTGGGGTAACTATAGCAAGGGAGAGAAGATACTACTTTGGAGCAGTGAGAGGGCATATGGAAGGAATACTCTTCATCTCTAGGTAGAAAACTCATTGTTGAAAATGAAAAAATGGAAACAAAGTCTTTGTAAATAGGAAGGGATGGAGGGGTTGAAGGGAGGGCAGGGGAATGGGGAAAAAATAAGAACCAAGAGAAAAAAAACCTCATTGGGAATTCTGAGCTCCTGTACAACAGGGTTTTTTTGTGTTTTTTTTTTTTTGGTACCGGGGATCGAACTCGGGTCCTTGCGCTTGCATAGCAGGCATTGAAACCACTGACCTAAATCCCCGGCCCTAACAGTTTCTTATATGCCTTCAATTTTCCTCTAAAAATAAAAAATGCTTTAATAATTCTATTGCATTCTTATAAGTTGGATGTTGGGCCATATAATTTGACTTTGAATCAAGAGCAACCGCATTTGGCACCAATGTAGAGACTATCGTGAATACCAAGAAGTCATTAATTTGAGTATAAGGCACAAAGAAATGCTATAATAGTCATTATTACCACTTATCAATATCGCTGGTTGTTCTTTCAGACTTAGGGTAGGGACACCTGTTCACGTGAAGTTATGAAGAGTGATGAGACTTGGTTTGAACATTGAGAGTGGAGCAAAAGTGGTGCATGTGAATTTTAGGAGAAAGTATTTAAAGAATAAGTGCACTGTTTTAGATCTTTTTCCCTTATAATGGTAGTCTCACAAGCCCATATGTAAATATCATGTAAATATCAGATAGCTCAGAAAAGACCAGGAGAATCTTCATGAAATATAATAGGTAATGTTTGAATAAAGTATAGAATTTTATCGTTGTAAACCAATGAAATCTCAAGCTTTTTTTTTAAAAAAATTATATCATGAACTACCTAAATCTGAATATATAATACATATGGATTTTTAATACTGTAGCCAAGATATTTAGGACTGATTATTGATTCTGCATCTCTCAGAATGAGAAGAGTTGTAACAATCTTGAATGATTTAAGGGACAAAAGGTATGATTCTGGAAGATGATCTAGATAATGTTATGGAATTTTGATTCTAAGATTGAGTGAACAGTGGAAATAGACTGAACATGAAAGTATAAAATACATCATCAGTAAAACTATGTTCACTATACTAAGGCTACAGAAAATTACATAATATATAGATAGAGAGCACATGTTTTCTAGAAGTAGACACTAAAAAATAGGAAAAGTGTTTTGATGCTCTGGTTAGAATTAATGTTTTATTTGCTTTTGGAAGTAAAACTAATTTGATGTTCCCACTAAAATCTAAAACAATTCTTATTGTGTGATTAAAAATATATACCCAGTTTATATGAAAAAACTGGTTCAGAGAAAACATTGGCTTAGATTTTCTGGAGATAAAAGAAAAAAAAATTAGAAACTTGTTTCTACTAAAACAGTTACAAGAAATATAAATGGTCTTGAAACCTAAGATATTCATAATATATTAGGAAGAAAATAATAAATTTGAATGATTTTAACTACAGTATACCACCTAGCCAGTTGAAAAACAGTCTATAAAATATGCAATTATCCCTTAGGTATTGTAAATTAACCACATAACAACATCAAAATTTTCAATTGTGAAAAAAAAATAACACATGCAGCCTAATTGCTGGGAAGAAAAACTGTAAAACAAGGTAAAATGTGTTCTTAGAGATTTATATTATGATACTAGACAGTTTTCTTTTGAAGTTCCATATTTGTTTATAAAAGCTCTCTGTTGGAAATCAGGTTAACTGTGCATGGCCAGTTTCAATAGTAAGTTTTATTTTTAGAACATTTTGAGTATCCAGGAACCTATTCTCTCTTTTTTTCTTCTTATGTGTTAGTTAATGCTCTCCAGAGAAACATAATTAAACAGATGTAAATGTATTTAATAGCATTTCAAATATGGAGATGAGAATGAAGAAGAGAAGGTGCATTTATTTGAAAGTAAATATTTGGAGGGACAGTAGACATACATCTGACTCTAGAAGTAATAGATTTAAAGATTATCCAAATGTAGTGATTGTAAGTATTTTGAAACATTTCAGTATTTCTGAACTTATTGTAGAGAGAGACACACATGGAGATTTATTTGGCTTATGCAATTGTGCAGGCTAGCAAATACAAAACCCTTGGGGTAGGCCAGCGGACTAAAGAGCTAGGGTAGATTTGATATCACAGCTGGAGGCTAATAACAATGGGGAAGCAGAACTCTCTCCATCAGGTCACCTGAGTGTTTTTTCTTAAGTCCCTTAACTGATTGGATGAGGCTCACCCACATTATGGAGGGTAATATGCTTTAGTCATTGTACTAATTTAAGTGGTAAGTTATTTAAATATATCTTTTTAGAAACATCAACACTGGTGTTTGATTAAATATTAGGGTCTAGTCAATTCGACACACAATTAAGCATGACAACTTATAAAAGAGCTGAGATAGTTTGGGTCTGGATTGTGCTCCCAAAACCAATATAATAAGGACTTGTTTCCCAAGTCATGGTGATTTTGGGTGGTGGTAGAACCTTTCACTGAGGCCCAGTTAGGAGGTCTTAGGTCACAGAGAGTTTACTCTGAAATGAGACTGTGCATCCCTGCTGTCTTTTTCTTTTCTAATTTTTGTCCATGAAGTGAACCACTTGTCCTACTACAGACTCCAGCCATTCCCATCCATTGCCTCTGTCAAAAAATGAAAAGCAATATGTTTACCCAATGATGGACTGGAAACTCCAAAATAAAACTTACCCCTTTATAAGTTGATTATCTAAAGCAGTTATTTCAGTAACAAAAGTGGACTGACACAGGAGCCTAGGCCTCCCCAGTCTTCCCCCCCACACCTTGGATCTTCCCCAAGATCTATGATTGGCAAGTAGGGCTAGCTCCTAATAGTAATTTATCATTTTGCTTCACTCTCAGGATAATTTGTAGTTTGATCAGGAAAACACTTCTAACCTAAAATGATTAAACATGCAATATATAATTTCAATTTTAGATAATAAGCAGAAAATAATTATTTTGACGAATACCTTTGTTTTGGTTCCTACCTCTAGCAGCACACAGTCTTCTTTTGTACATGGACACACAATTTTTTCTTATAAGCACTGCTGCTTATTTATACCAATCAATTCTATTCAGGAAGAGTAAGGGCCCATTCTGTGTCAAGTCTGTGTTAAAATCTTAAGATAAAATGGGTGATCTCATAAATAGCCTCATAGTCTAGCAAGGGGAATGTATATATATACAAATAGTTTGGCAATTGCTCTGATAATTATACCAACAATTTTACAACCAGAAAAAAGAGAGAATTATAGTTTCAATCTTGTATCGTCAAATAAGTTTTCAAAAATATAAAATGGCAACTATCTGTGTGTTGAATAATGGTTTACTAGATGGTATACTGACAAGGAAGTAAGGAATAGAATTTAACATACAAGGGAAAGCAAGGGAATGTTAGTTGGAAAAATTGAGGGTGACTGGAGCATAGCCTATGTGAGAAGTTGGGTGGGCACCCAGCTGTGAGGATGAGTTGGAAGAGATATTGAACACAGAACTAGGAAGACTCAACTTGACACAGCAGGGAGAATGGACACATTGAAGGTGTTTAACACAAGAAACGATATGATAAAGGTTATTGTAGAATTCTACTTTGCAAATGTAAGCAGAAATAGAATTAAAGACCAAGAGAGATTTGAGTCAGATAAACTGTTAAAAAAACACTAATGATTCTTTCAAAGAGATATCTAGATTATAATGGCAGAAATGAAGAAAAGAAGATGAATTTAAATGTGACTACTTGGAAGGACATTGAAAAAATATTTGACTGAATGTACAGAGAGATGCAGATTTGAGACTCTCTTTGGATTTACTGAAATTTCAAATGTCACTATTATAAGTATATTAGTGGAAGACTTTCTAAAAGTTATGATATACTTTATCTTTTCAAAAGAGCATACTGAATATAATATAGTTTTATTGGAGTCACCAATATGAACATTCATATCTTACTTTACTGTAGGTCATAGGATAGTTTTATTAACATTTTATTGCTTCTGTTTGTTTTCATTCTGCTTGCCTGTGATCATTGCAATAGGTTTACCTATTAGAGATTTTCCATAATCTCTAGTTTATTCCTTTTTATAGATGATGGACTAAAAATGAGAACAAAATTGCAACAGTAAACTAAGAAATGTATAAGCAAGAGTGAAGAAGTGTTTCCTATGTGTTTATGTGAAGGCTTCAAGCTTGGGGCTCCATGGCACAATGTGTGTGCACACTGAGACTTGGTTGACTTTGTATTTCATGGGGGTATACAAGAGCATTTAGGTCAACTTCAGCCTAACTCCAGATTGAAAAGATTTTATTACAAATATATTGGCTTCATGTGTTAGAAGTGAAAAGAGCATAAATCATTAGTCATTTCATTGTCTCTTTACTGTGAGAGTAAAAATATGTTATCTTGTAGACACAATACTGTATACTAGACATTGGCAAACTATGATCCACAAGCCAAATCTGCCTGTGTATTTGTTTGTTTATACATTGACATCTAAGAACAATTGTTGCATTATTATTATTATTTTGTTAAATTCTTTTATTGGTACATTTTAGGTATATAACACAATTACATTTCTCATTGGGAATTGTACCTTTACATAATACATCTTGGTTCTTATTTTTTGCCCCATTCCAAGCCCTCCCTTCACCCCCTCAACCCTTTCCTATTTACAAAGACTTCATTTCCATTTTTTCCATTTCTCATCATTTTTCCTTTCCCTTCTTTCCTTTCCCCTGCCCCTCCCACTACATCTACCCCTTTGGACCTTTTCTTCCTATTTTGCATTATCAATTATTCATTCTAATCATTGGTACATTTTAGGTATACAATATAATGACATTCATCATTGGAAATTTGCACCTTTACATAGTCTCTCTTGGTTCTTATTTTCCACCCTTGCCCAGCCCTCCTTTCAACCCCTCCATACCTCCCCACTTACAAAGATTCTGTTCCTATGTTTCCATTTTCTCATATTAATCCCATTCCCTTCTATCCTTTCCCCTAGCCCTCCCACTTCCTTCCCCTTTGCCCCTTTTCTTCCTATTTCACATTACCTATTATACATTTTAGTCCTTATTTACACTTTCAGTTTCTCACACCAGAGAAACCAGATGGTATTTCTACATGTGTGTCCTATTTATTTCACTTAAGAGTATTGCCTCAATGTGCATCCACTTAGCTATAAATGTCTCTAATTTCTCATTTTTTATGGCTGAGTAGTACTCCATTTATAAAAAAACCACATTTTCTTTATCCAGCCTCCAGTTGATGGGCATTTGGGCTGTTTCCAAATTTTAGCTATTACAGATTTTGCTGCAATGAACATGGGTACACATATATCACTGTGGTATGATTCTTTCAATTCTTTGGGAAAAATACGCAGGAGGGGAATAGCTGGGTCAAATGGGACTTCCAGCCCTAGTTCTTTGAGGTATCTCTATACTGATTTCCACAATGGTTGCACCAGTCTACACTCCCACCAGCAGTGGAGCAGGGTTCCTCTTTCCCCACAGCCCCACCAGCATTTGTTATTGGTTGCTTTCATCATAGCAGCCATTCTTTCTGGAGTGAGGTGGAATCTCAGCATTGTTTTCATTTGCATGTCTCGAATGACCAGTGATGTTGAACATTTTTGCATATGTTTATTTGCTATTTCTACTTCTTTGTCTGAGAAATGTCTGTTTATTTCAGATGCCTATTTTCAGATTGGGTCTTTAATTTTGGGAGGTCTGATTTTTTTAAGTTCTTTATAGATTCGAGATAGTAGACCTTTGTCTGAGGAAGAGCAGGTGAAGATTTTTTCCCACATCGTGGGTTGTCTCTTCACACTGCTGGTGGTTTCTCTATGTGAAATAGGAAGAAAAGGGGCAAAGGGGAAAGAAGTGGGAGGGCTAGAGGAAAGGATAGAAGGGAAAGGGATTAATATGAGAAAATGAAACAATAGAAACAAAATCTTTGTAAATAGGGAGGAATGGAGGGGTTGAAGGGAGGGCTGGGCAAGGGTGAAAAATAAGTACCAAGAGAGACTATGTAAAGGTGCAAATTTCCAATGATGAATGTCATTGTATTGTATACCTAAAATGTACCAATGATTAGAATGAATAATTGAAAATATAAAATAGGAAGAAAAGGTCCAAAGGGGTAGATGTAGTGGGAGGGGCAGGGGAAAGGAAAGAAGGGAAAGGAAAAATGATTAGAAATGGAAAAAATGGAAAAGTCTTTGTAAATAGGAAAGGGTGGAGGGCGTGAAGGGAGGGCTAGGAGTGGGAAAAAAATAAGAACCAAGATGCATTATGTAAAGGTACAATTCCCAATGAGAAATGTAATTGTGTTGTATACCTACAATGTACCAATCAAAGAATTTAATAAAAAAAAA